>NC_068283.1:44083949-44128949 GCF_025860055.1 Xyrauchen texanus | reverse complement strand
GCCATACAAGCTAGAACCGCCACTGCTAGGAGACGATGAAACGGGTCAAGAAATATCCCATAGACTTACATTGAAGGAAGTTCCCAAGACATACCTAGAGACCTGAAGATCATCAAGACTTGGGGGCCAAAGAGCACCCAACCAAAACACCCAAGCAAACCACCTAGCAATGGCAACAAAAAGTAATTCATAAATTATATACATTTACAACAGTGACAACTTACCTCAACCTGACGTTTATGATAAATACCCTTATCCTGAGTACACAGTTCAACCTTTCAGTATATTTGACTCATGTATGCTAGTGTGGTGTAATTGTGTTCTCAACGGCTATTACAAAAATATTGCAAAATTCCAAAATCAAAGCAAGAATGGAGACGCAAATTAGTTACGAAAAATGACATCAAGCCAGGCCTACTGTACCTGCAGAAACACTTTATTTGGACCCAGATAATCTTGCAGTAGAGCCTGAACTCTCCTCGACGCCAAAGTGGTTAAGATTTCAACCATGCAACGCATATGCTTATGAAAATAATTACCTAACCTTGAGTTCAGGGTTATTTTGGCTGCAGATATAGAGGAGCCCGTCGCAGTGCCAGGTAACGTAGGCAATTATAACAACAGAGCTGAATAACCTCCATCCGGACTCATCTTCGTTTGTTTCTTCAACTTCGGGCACTTTCGGTCCTTTAGACTTATAGAAAATAAACTCTTTGAAAACACACTTTTTAAACTCAATTGTTTATTTAAATTGTCTATTAACATTGTACAACTGTGGATAAAAATGCAGCACAAGAGAATTCTGTCATTTGTCATTTTTCTTGGGAAATCATTTCAACGACATCTCAAATGATGTATTGTGTTAAATTGCATTTTGTGGAAAGAACGCTGCCCTGATAGCACACGCACATCTCCGAGATGTCTGTTTAAGATCTTTTCATCTGGAAAGCATTAAAATGTAATTAACATCTGCTAAACATCTTAAAAGGATCAGATTTACAAACAATCTTAATCATAAAGATATCAAAGACATCTGCTGAATGTCTTATTGACATCCAAGAGTAAACGTCTTATAGACGCATTGCAGATGTAAACACACATCTTGGTGATGTACATGTTCTATTCTGTATCGATTCTGATTGATCAACTGCACCATCCACCCTGATGTGTGTGTTTACATCTGGAAGATGTATTCTTTACATAAAATACGTCTATATATATATTATCTATACAGTTGAAGTCAGAAGTTTACATACATTTAAACACAGTTTTTCACAATTCCTGACGTTTAATCGTAGAAAATATTCCCTGTCTTTTGGGATCACTACTTCATTTTAAGAATGTGAAATGTCAGAATAATAGTAGAGAGAATTATTTCTTTCATCACATTCCCAGTGGTTTAGAAGTTTAAATACACTTTGTTAGTATTTGTTAGCATTGCTTTTATATTGTTTAACTTGGGTCGAATATTTTGGGTATCCTTCCACAAGCTTCTCACAATAAGTTACAGGAATTTTGTCCCATTCCTCCAGACAGAACTGGTGTAACTGAGTCAGGTTTGTCGGCCTCCTGCTCGCACACGCTTTTTCATTTTTGCCCACATATTTTCTATTGGATTGAGGTCAGGGCTTTGTGATGCCACTCCAATATCTTGACTTTGTTGTCCTTAAGCCATTATGCCAAAACTTATGCTTGTGGTCATTGTCCATTTGGGAGACCCATTTACAACTGAGCTTTAAATTCCTGGCTGATGTCTTGTGATGTTGCTTCAATATATCCACATATTTTCCTTTCTTATGATGCCATCTATTTAGTGAAGTCACACCTGCCACAGGTGCTGTTGATACAGTTCTACTCAGCAGTCTGTCCTCTGCACTTCAATAACTGTCTGGTTTGGTTCAGCTATGAAATTGGACATCAGAAGACTACAAAGGACAGTTCGGACTGCTGAGTGGACTATTGGTTGCCCCCTGCCTTTCCTTCAAGGACTATACACTTCCATCATGTGGAAAAAGGCTGGAAAATTCAATCTGGACTCCACTCACCCATACCAATTACCTTTTTGAACTGTTGCCTTCTGGCTGGCGCTACAGAGCACTGAGCATCAGAACCGTCAGACACAGGAACAGTTTCATCCCTCAGGCCATCCATCTCATGAACAGTTAAAACTGCCCCATTGAGCAATAATTATGTGCAATAAACAGCTTGATCTATTTAGATTTATCCAACATACCACACCTCTTCTGCCATACATATATATAACAGACTGTATTTGTATATTTTACATACATATACTTATATATATTCTTTATTCTCTATTCACTTGTTTTTATTCTATTTTTTATAATTTTCTCTGTGTTGTTGTATTGATTGTGCACTGGAAGCTTCTGTCACCAAGACCAATTCCTTATATGTGTAAACATACTTGGCAATAAAGCTCATTCTGATTCTGATTTTACTGTGGATATAGATACTTTCCTTTTTATAGATACTCCAGCATCTTCACAAGGTCCTTTGCTGTTGTTCTGGAATTGATTTGCACTTTTCACAACAAACTACGTTCATCTCTAGGAAACAGAGTGGTTGTGGGCTAAATCACATAACTGGTAATCAGAAGGTCAATGGTTCGATACCCACAGCCACCACCATTGTGTCCTTGAGTAAGACACTTAACTCCAGGTTGCTCCGGGGGGATTGTCCCTGTAATAAGTGCACTGTAAGTCACTTTGGATAAAATCATCTGCCAAATGTGTAAATGTAAATCTCTCCTTCCTGAGTGATATGATGGCTGCGTGGTCACATGGTGTTTACACTTGTGCACTATTGTATGTACAGATGAACGTGGCACCTTCATGTGTTTGGAAATTACTCCCAAGGATGATCCAGACTTCTGGAGGTCCACACTTTTTCTTCTGAGGTCTTGGCTGATTTCTTTTGATTTCCCCATGATGTCAAGCAAAGAGGCACTGAGTTTGAAGGTAGGCCTTAAAATACATCCAAATATACTCTTCAAATTGACTCCAATTAGCTTATCAGAAGCTAATTGGGTAATTGACTAAAGGCTTGACATAATTTTCTGTAATTTTCCAAGCTGCTTAAGGGCACAGTCAACTTAGTGTTTGTAAACTTCTGACTGACTGAAATTGTGATTATAGTCAATTAAAAGTGAAAAAATCGGTCTGTAAACAATTGTTGGAAAAATTACTTGTGTCATGCACAAAGTAGATGTCTTAAACGACTTGACAAAACTATAGTTTGCTAATATGAAATTTGTGGAGTTTTAATGACTTCAACCTAAGTGTATGTAAACGTTTGACTTAAACTGTAGGCCTACACGCGTGCACACACACACACACACACACACACAAACACACACACACACACACACACACACACACGCACACACACACACACACACACACACACACACACACACACACACACGCACACACACTAGATACTCTTATGCAATATTTGATGCTTCAGTGACTGAAAGTCTAGGTTTGAGATGAGTAAAACAAACAAATCCATTCATAAATAGGCATTTGAAAATTTGCAAATATAATTAACGAAGGCATGGTGGAAACTTCCCAAGACAGTGTCTATAACAAAAGACAAAAAGTTTAAATCTGTTAGTTTTAATAAAAATCAACCTCTGGCTCAGTTGTGCCTTGAGTTAAAGAAACAGACATAACGCTGTAAAAAAAAAGCCCATTGAGGATCAAGGATGTTGCTCTCAGGGGTCCCTCTATCTCTAATTGTAACCTATTATGAATCACAAAACCTGCAGACGCAAAGGTTTTTCGACAGACAGACAGACAGGCACCTGGGAAATCAGAGGAGGTTTGTACTCTGAAATCTGTATCACATACTAAAGCTAATTACTCCTGTATATGACCAATCAGAAGAAATACAATAACTGGCCAAGAAATATATTTGCCTTCCATTTGTAAAGAACAGCCGATGGAAGGAAACCGTGGCAGACTTGATGTTATTCAAGAAGGCCGTTTCACTGGATAAAATGAGGGACAGAAATAGACCCTCAAAGCTCTGATTTTCATCATCAAATTCTTTGTTTATTCTACCTTAAATGAATTCAGCACATTTGCATAAACAGTTGTGCCAAAAAAACTTTCAGAACTTTAAAGGTGAATCTCATGAAACATGTTAAGAACATGTCCAGATCATACACTAAAATCAAAGATCATTTTGTATAATACACATAAACAGACAGCCACAGACACACAGAAGTGTATATCTATGCACTCGAAAAATAATTGAAAGTTTTATGTATTTACATTTTATAAAAAACAATCTGTCAAATTAAATTGAGTAGTCTTTAAAAAATATGAAAAACCTAAAGGTGTAGTTCACCCAAAAATGACAACCATTTACCCACCCTCATGCCATCCCAGATGTGTGTGACTTTCTCTCTTCTGCAGAACACAAATAAAGATGGAAGAATATCTCAGCTCTGTAGGTCCATACAATGCAATTGAATGGTGACCAGATCTTTGAAGCACCAACAAGAACATAAAGGCAACATAAAAGTAATCCATACGACTCCAGTGGTTTAATCCATGTGTTCTGGAGAGATATGATAGGTGTGGATGAGAAACATCCCAGTCATCTGGGGATGGCATGGGGTTGAGTAAATGATGAGAGGTGAACTTTCCCTTTCAGGTTTATTAAATACATTTTGTTCAATATTACACACTTCAACTTAATGTCATTTTGTTTTGAAAATGCAATACACAAGCAAAATGTTCAGAACTTCTTAAACTACTTAAAATATTTATCTTCAAAAAATCCTCACTGCAACAATGACAGCTTTGCAGATCCTTCTTTGCAGAGTTATTCTAGCGGTTTGTCCAGATACTCCGGTGACCTTTCACCTCACACTTCCTGTAGCACTTGCCATAGATGTGACCGTCTTGTCGGGCACTTCTCACACACCTTACAGTCTAACTGATCCCACAAAAGCTCAATGGGGTTCAGATCCATAACACTCATTTCCAATTATCTGTTGTCCAATGTCTGTGTTTCTTTGCCCACTCGAACCTTTTCTTTTTGTTTTTTCTGTTTCAAAAGTGTCTTTTTCTTTGCAATTCTTCCCATAAGTCCTCCTGAGTCTTCTCTTTACTGTTGTACATGAAACTGGTGTTGAGCGGGTAGAATTCAATGAAGCCGTCAGCAGAGGACATGTGAGGTGTCTATTTCTCAAAGGGATTCTGATGTACTTATCAGTTGGGTTGCTAGGAGACATAGCGCTGCAGCATTGTTTATTAGTTGGGTTGCTAGGAGACATCACTAATGAGAGTCAAACACCTGCTAAGCTAACGGGAGCGTTGCAGTTTTGTTTCCTTAAATGTCATCTTCCGAATATCAGGGAATGGGATGCATTTATTGTCATATTTATGAGATATAAAGTAGAATGTAATGCAGCACAACCGTGTAAGAAACGTGAACATTTTTAATAGCACATATTATTAGATATATGTTTTCTTAATGGCATGAATCACACTGATGGCCTGGACTTAAAATGCACGGCCCACGGCTGAAGACAACGTTAAGCTTCATTTAATGAACCAAATATCTTTCAGCTGTGTTTGATATAAAGTCATTTTCTAGTGTGAAATGATCAATTTAGCATGATTACTCAAGGATAAGGTGTTGGAGTGATGCTGCTGTCTAGATTTGATCAAAAATGACTTTTTTCATATAGTGATGGTGTTTTCTACATCAGTAATGTCCTGAATATACTTTGTGATCAGTTGAACGCCACTTTTGTGAATTAAAGCACCAATTTCCTTCCGAAACACCAAAATCTGCACATTATACCAAACTTCTGGCCACCAGTGTATCAATATATATATAGTGAGATTATTTTCAGGACAGTACTCATCCCAAATTCTCATTACTTTAATGGTAAAACATAATACATCATTTAAATAGAAAAGCATGTATACATGGTCATACTTTTTATACTGGATTTTAATCACGCTCATTTATTTAAAAAAATGCAACTTGTGTCCAGGAAAAATTGTGCATTGAGAAATGAGAATCACCATTTGACTAATAATAAAAAAGGGTAACAACAGAGTGCTGATTTTGGGGTAATTGTGCTTAATTGGCACTATAGATGCCTGGAAAGGACACTTTAAAAAATCCACATTATTGACAGAACCAGACAATAAAACCACAATCTGACAGATTTTAATCCATTAAATCAAAATGTGAAGGGAGCACACACAATTAACTAAAAGTGTTACCAATAAAACAATTACAACTTTTTTACTCACCCACAACTTGTTTGTAGAGTTTGGCATCAAATCACGAAGCTTCAGACACTCCAGACTGTAATTGTACTGCTGAGCAGCAGAGGGAGACCCAACAATACACTAGACAATTCAAGACAATTCTTCACACTTATTACAAAAACACAACTTTAATGAGCTTTAATTCTACATTATCCACTTCAGAGACAGTTTTGCACAAAAATCCATTATCATGTTATACCATCATTTTATTGCAATAAATGTTCACCTGCCAATAACAGAGAGACCAACGAAAAACTGTTTAAAAATGTTTTAAAGTTACAGCCCATTCAGAGGTAGATGTGGAAGAAATAGGCTAATATAAATATATACCAGCACCAGAGGAACAAAGAAAGAAAAGGGAAAATAATAGACAAAATGACACGATAAATTATTGAAAATCAAACCATGGGATAGTCAAAACTGAAGCAGATGTCACAAGGAGTGTGACTGAAATTCCATGAATTCATTTTCCGATCGATAATGAGCATTAACAGATAAGTGCACCACTATAAACCACAGCAGTACATTAATGAGTGTTTAGAAACACATTCACCATATACATCAATGTTCAGATTTCAGCAGCTGGTTGCACGAAACCCCCAAAGTTAAGAAAACACATAGCGACAAGAAAGTGAGCCTTGTTATTGTTGTGCGTCGACCATGTTCAGCCATATGACGTCTCTGGACCACGAGGGTGGCCATCGCCTGCCCGAGTGCCTGCGCTGTGACCTTCGTGGCTCTGAGGGCGAGGTCGGTGGCAGAGCGCAGTTCCTGCGGCACGTCGGGATCAAGACTACCCTGTCCAGTCCAGCCTCGTGCTCACGGCGGCCCGGGAAAGCATAACGGACATCCGCGTGTTAGCCTCAGATTGGGCGAGCAGACCTGAAGGTGGCAGCCCAGACGAGTCATCAGCATCAGACGCCGCTTACGCTCTCTGATGCAGCGGCGATGTCGTCATCCAATTCCGAGCCGCTCTCATCCCGAGCTCAGACAGAAGCAAGCTAACGTGCCTGGGGGCGGGTGGTTTGTGGGGAGAGAGAACGCCGCTGGAATCCATCCAACAGCAGTGCTTTGCGACAGAGGTGAGTGGAACAGTAGTGAGACTCAGCTTGCTGTTGCACAACCGCTCGGCTCTGAAGAAAAAATCTGACCGACAGACACATGCCCGCTTCCCTTTATACCCGTATGTATGGGGTGGGACATGCAAATTCTGTCTGCCAATTTCTCATTGGCCTTTTCTCAAGTTCAGAGGTACGCAAGGCTCCCAAGGAAGACGCCTTATATCACTTCATTCGACACAACGTCGAGTGAGTGACAGAAGGGGAAAATAGTATTTTTGTACTATATTAATACTTAAACTATTTCATATGAGCAAAGCAGAGGTGACAATAGATGAGCAGGGAATGTATGTATGTACATTATTAATGATAAGGGTCATCTTAAATTAAGGGCTTTCTGGGATCTGAATCGCAGAAATCAGAATATTGTTCTTATTGCTGTGATGAGAACAATAACAGTAAACTTACACTCAAAAAATGTATTCAAGCATTTAAATTTCATCAAATGTGAAAAAAAAAAAAAAAAAAAACGTACTATTTTAAGTTTTATGAAGTTAAAAATTGCACGATTCATTTGGATGTGATTTGGTTATGAAATTGAAATGCATTCATAAAAAAGTGGGCTAAAATATATTTTTGAGAGTGTATTAAGTGTATTGCTATTTTTCTGGGATTTACTGTGCTCAACATTCATTTGTAAACAGCAAATAATCCTGATTTTTATCATTTTGGGCATAAATATAGGTATTTATAATATACTTTCCATGCAAATCCTCAAATATATTTGCAGCTCTCTTGTTATTGCATTTAATGAGATTGATTTGATTTCCTGACAGTAATTCTGCTAGACATCATGTGCTCAGGATGCACTCATAAATGCAATTTCATTTCCCAACCATCAACCATTATATAAAAACAAACATTAGTGCTCATTCCAGGTCTAAAATCAACAGTTAACGCCAGATTTGATCAGATATACAGAACATATTGAACAGCAGGTGGGTCACATATTGTAAACACAGATGACCAGTGAAGTCCACTGTACAAACTATATCCACAGCATCCAATCTCACCCACAGGAGGCGCTGAATACTACATCAATCACACCTGATTTACAGACTAATAGGAAAGAGCTTCAGTAGGAACTAATAACTTCACTGGTACAGTAAAGACAAAACTGTCTTGTAATATTTAAGTGCATGTTTGTATTTAGCTGTGTGTGGAAAAACCAAACATATCTCAAAGGCACCATAAAAATGCAAAATCAGCCCTGGGAATTTGGGAAGAAAGGCGCAATGATTGAGTTTGTGCATTCACCATGCAACATTCAATATTTAGCTATTTACTACTGAAGTGCTATGAATTTAAATTACATTAAAGGTGCACCAAGTAAATATTTACACATTAAAAAGAGTTTTATCCCTTAAGAAATTAAGGAATATTAAAATTAAACAGTTTTAAATTATATATACTGACATGAGATGAAGCCTCCAGTCATATCAGTGTTCTATAAAAGAGTGAGGAGTTATCGCAGGCCTTCTGCACGCATCGCTTGTCGTCTCTGCAGTAGTTTGTGCAGTTATCGCAGGCCTTCTTCGTGCATCGCTTGTCGTCTCTGCAGTAGTTTGTGCAGTTATCGCAGGCCTTCTTCGTGCATCGCTTGTCGTCTCTGCAGTAGTTTGTGCAGTTATCATTAAAGAAATTCATAAAATAAATACAAAAATTTACATGATGCATTTCGGTAAGCAGAGTTTGTCAGGCACAAATTGGTCACAGGTGTAAATATAATCAACCAGTCATTTATGTAATAAATACAAATGTATTAAAAAGAAAAAACTGAATTATCACATTGACATAAGTATTCAGACCCTTAACTCAGTACTTAGCTGAAGAACCTTTGGCAGCGATTACAGCCTCAAGTCTTTTTGGGTATGATGTGACAAGCTTTGCACACCTGGATTTGGGGATTTTCTGCCATTCTTCTCTTCAGATCCTCTCAAGCTCTGTCAGGTTGGATGGAGACCTTCGGTGGACAGCCATTTTCAGGTCTCTCCTGAGATGTTTGATTGGGTTCAAGTCCGGGCTCTGGCTGGGCCACTCAAGGACATTCACAGAGTTGTCCCGTTGCCACTCTTGCGTTGTCTTGACTGTGTGCTTTAGGGTCATTGTCCTACCTACAGCCCAGTCTGAGGTCCTGAGCACTCTGGAGCAGGTTTTCATTAAGGATACAGTATCTCTGTATTTTGCTGTGTTCAGCTTTCCTTCATCCCTGACCAGTCCCCAGTCCCTGCCGCTGAAAAATACCACCATGCTTCACCGTTGGGATGGTGTTGTGCAGATGATGAGCAGTGCTTGATTCCCTCCAGACATGACCCTTGGAATTGAGGCCAAACAGTTTCATTGGACCGGAGAATATTTTGTGCGTGTCTTTGGCGTCCGTGTGGCCACTCTGCCATAAAGTCCAGATCGGTGGAGTGTTGCAATGATGGTTGTGCTTCTGCAAGTTTCTCCCATCTCCACACATGATCTCTGGAGCTCAACCAGAGGGACCATCGGGTTCTTGGTCACCTCTCTTATTGCACCCCACCTTTGACCACACGGCTTGGTTTTTGCTCTGATATGCAGTGGACTCCAATCAAAGTGTAGAAACATCTCAAAGATGATCCAGAGAAATGGGATGCACCTGAGCTGAATATCAAGTGTCATAGCAAAGGGTCTGAATACTTATGTCAATGTGATTGTTATCAGAAATTATAAGATATCAAAAATCTGTTTTTTTTTTTTGTTATTATGGGGTATGGAGTTAGATTAATGTGAAAAATGTTTTTTTTATAGCATTTTAGCATAAGGCTGCAACATAACAAAATGTGACAAAAATGTAGGGGTCTGAATACTTTTCTGAATGCAACGTATATCTATATATACAGTACATATATTCTCGATAGGTTCAGTGAGAATCACCCGTTTATTTCTAAAAACTTGTTTTTCAAACATGCATCCATGCTTGTAGGATACATCCCAGTTGGACAGCAGTAACAGATATTTCACCTCCCAGTATATCGCTTTCTGTCCACCGTAGTTTTTCTCATGCAGTTCTGAACAGACGACACACACACACACACACACACACACACACACACACACACAGTACCATAAAGAATCAGGGCAGAGTTCAAGAGGGAGTTTTTATGATGAGAAGAACATTAGAGCTTTTCCAGATGAGCGTGAAGGAAAACAATGAAAGAATCATGAGACATACACGAGCATAGCATCTCTCGAGAGAAACGTTACTCAGTCACACAGAAACATCACAGTTTACATACACACACACACACACACACACACACGACTCATGCTGTGAGAGCTTTAACAGAAACACAAGAACTGACAGAAACACACATTTACTGTTACACATATTTAAATATGAAATTAATTAAATGGGTTAACAGTGTTCAGTTTAATGCATTGCACATTGGATGCTTTAAAGGAACAGTTCACTTACAAATGAAAATACAATTGTGAAACACAAAATAAGATGTTCAACGGAATGATTTCTTAAGTCGCCATTCATCTTCACTGAGTGTAAACAAAATGCAATGAAAATAAATGGTGACTGTGTGTGTGTGAGTGTGTCTGAGTGTGTGTGTGTGTGTGTGTGTGTGTCTGAGTGTGTGTGTGAATGTCTGAGTGTGTGTCTGAGTGAGTGTGAGTGTCTGAGTGTTTGAGTGTGTGTGTCTGTCTGTGTTTGAGTGTGTGTGAGTGTGTGTCTGAGTGAGTGTGAGAGTGTCTGAGTGTGTGTGTCTGTGTGTGTGTGTGTCTGAGTGAGTGTGTCTGAGTGTGTGTGTGTGTGTGTGAGCATGTATTTATCACTTTGTGGGGACCAAATGTCCCCATAAGGATAGTAAAACCCGAAATGTTTGACCTTGTGGGGACATTTTGTCGGTCCCCATGAGGAAAACATCTTATAAATCATACAAAATTATGTTTTTTGAAAATGTAAAAATGCAGAAAGTTTTCTGTGAGGTTTAGGTTTAGGGGTAGGGTTAGGTTTAGGGGATAGAATATAAAGTTTGTACAGTATAAAAACCATTATGTCTATGGAAAGTCCCCATAAAACATGGAAACACTACATGTGTGTGTGTGTGTGTGTGTGTGAGTGTGTGTGTGTGTGTGTGTGCGTGAGTGAGTGTGTGTCTGAGTGTGTTTCTGTGTGCGTGTCTGTCTGTGTTTGAGTGTCTCTGTGTGTGTGTGTGTGTGTGTGTGTGTGTGTGTGTGTGTGTGTGTGTGTGTGTGTGTGTGTCTGTCTGTGTGTGTGTGTGTGTGTGTGTGTGTGTGTGTGTGTGTGTGTGTGTGTGTGTGTGTGTGTGTGTGTGTGTAGGTCTCATTAAAACTGAACTGGAAATCTTTTACCAGACCTTCATCATAAATTTTTGGTTCTTTTAAAATATCTTGTATGTACATATTTGACTGTTTTAGCCTTGACCAGACATTTAATATTAAACTGTAAAGATACAATATGAAAATCCATAATATTTCATGTTTAAATCATCTAAAACAAAGAGTGAAATAAACAGAAACATTTCAATATTCATTGTGTGAAAATTATTTCTATTTTTTTAAATTACGACTGTCCCACAGCTTCTTTATTTCCAGCACACAGCACATGTGCTTGTGTACCAAGTGGACTAAAGTGTCATTTGATTTCAAAATAATTCATATGGATATAAATATTACATTAATGAATTATGTCTTATTCAATTAACATTAAATTATATATTAATAAATATGAATAATATTATAGATATTACAATAATAATTGTATAATAATAAAAAATATATAATAAAAATACATATATATTATTAAATATTAATAATATCATAGACGTTAAATATTATATTATAATATTAATATGGCTAATAGTATAACATTTAATTGTCTAACAAATACAATTTAAACTAAACTAATTCTATAGTAAATATTAATAATACAACAGATATTAAAATATATATCAGATGTTACAAAAGTGAAAAAGTGTTATTCACAAACGCTGAAACGTACGGAGAATGTCTTTTACCCAAATCAAAGCAAGAACGGACCAGGCCAAGCTTCATGAGGAGTTCATGTTCGCCGGTGTCTTCAACACTCATTACTGACCCACAGAGCTCTTCTGTTGAAACTTGCATGTCAGGTCACACTGGCATCAGAAAACATCTGTTTTCATGTTGCTTGACATCAGCCTCAAGGAATCAAAGCTGGTGAATTATTCATGAAATAAAACATTTTTGGTTTAATTTTGAAAGCTCAACAGTGACTCATGAAGTCTCGCTCATGATTGGCTTTGACGTAGGAGTCGCACTGTTTCCTGTAGTTCAGATCCATGTAGACATCTGCACAGAGCTCTGGCGCACAGCTGGGCAGAGAACCGAACGCTTTGTACTCGTACAGACCCGTTTCCTGTTAAACATGACATTACAGATGAACACACTGCTTAAGCCTATCACAGATCACAGCTATGCACACGCCACAGTCGTAATGATAAACATGCGTCATTATATTTCACAGAAATTGCATTCATATGGACGCACTAGAGGGAATGCGTGCAAAAACGGAGCACCTGACAGCATCAGTCGAGGTTGATTTGCATGCATGTTTTTGCTCATTTATCACTGAAACATCACAATCTACAGGTGCAGTCACCTGAAACACATCGCTAAGTTATCTAAACAGATCAAATAGTCTCTTTAATGTTGTTAAAGACCTATTGTATATTATGCATTATGCATATGTTACACTACAGGACACAATGCAAGGTATTACATATAATGTTATATGCTATATACATATTTAATATATATTACAAAATCATGCATTATATACAAGTTATGTTTTAATAAAAAAAAAAGCCATTTCAAAAGCATAACTTTATGTTACATATTAATGTTTTGTTACATATTATACAAATTAACATATTTTGCATAACATATTGCATTGGTCATGGAGTAGCTGCACTGTCAACAAACTCTCCCGCTGCATTTATGATAATACATGTTTTATAGTATGTAGCAAAACATTTTATGCATGAGGAATTGCATTGTGTATGACAGCACTGTCACACTGACTGCATTGTGTAATATTGTTATGTTATATAATGTTAAAAATGAGAGGTGGTTCCTCTATAGTTTAATATTATATATATTTTGCATTGGGTTTGAGATGACTACACTGACAAAACACGTATTTAATACAAATTTACCACAATGCATATCAGAAATTTCAAATGTTTCTATATTATACATCACAACACACCTTGCATTGGGCACTGTCATGTGATTAAAACCACAACATTCACTCATCATGCTATACATTATATATACGTTATGTTATAATGAGAAGAACGTATTTTGTATAGTGTAATATTTTATGCTTTGTTGTTGTGTGACATTGGTCATTGAATTGTGATTGAGGTGAGCTCATGGTGCGCGCGCATCATTGACCTTATGAAACAGTCGGTATATTTTGACGCCCATCGTCTCGGTGAAGAAGTCCCATCCTCCGTCCAGCTGCGGTTCGTCCAGCTCGAGCCACGCCCGCTGAAACGCCTCATCGCTGAACACCACCGCCATGATGCGCGCTCACCAGGCGTGTCATTGGAACGCAGCGGAGTGACGTCATAACTCAGCTGCTCAGAAGCACGCGTGACGTCAAAAGGACGTGCCTCTCATGTGTTTGTTTATAATCAATTGTCTGCATCTTGTAAATATATATATATATATATATATATATATATATATATATATATATATATATATATATATATATATTCATTTTTTATATATTATAAATGAAGTGGTTTGAGTGCCTAGAAAGCACTTATAAATGTAAGGAAGTATTATTATTATTTCTGTCTGTCCCAATTATTAATTTATCTAATGAAATTATTATTTTGAATTTTTGTTTTTGTTTTGTTATTGCACATAAATCAAAAATTAACTTTAATGTATTTATTGTTTATTGATGTATTTATTGTAGGCCAAAATAAAACATAAATATTTAAATTCTGTTATTATTATGGTACCAAAAAATATGGTAATATCATCATACATGAATGCCTGCTATAAAAACAGTATAAATATATCTATATTTATTATTAATTATTTATTGCATTTGTATTTATGTACTTATTTCACATAAATAAATAATTAATGTTCATTTATTTTTTTGTTTTCTTATTTCTTTTGTAGGCCAAAAATTATATTGTATCATGGTACGTTTTTGCAAGTGAATGTATTTAGGTTCAATAACATTGATGTTTTTAATTTTAATGGCAAAATAAAATTATTTAATGTATTTTTTTTAAGCATTTGTTAATTTTGCCTTTATGTGGTTATTTCACATAAATAAATCATTAATTGTAATTATTTTATTTATTTGTATTTGATTTGATCAGTTATTGGCAATATGAATATTATTTATTTTTGTGGGCCTACATAAAAAAATCTGTTACCAAAAATAAGGTAATGTTTTTAATTTGATCTGCTATGAAGACAATATAACGATATTTCATCTTGTATTTTTAATTATTTATTTCCCATAAATAAATCAATATTTTCACAAATGTTATTCTTTTTAAACTACCAAAGACATGCAGAGACTGGATGAAGTTTGTCTATTGTTGTAACCTTTATAAGCCGTATACAAACACCTGCCTATGTGCAATTAGGAGCTGAAAACAGTTTAAAAGTGTCTTTTATTCCAGCTGGTTAAGATATAAACCTATGTGCATAAAAAAAGTATTGCATAAACACATGTTTGATTCCTGTTTGTCATTAAATCGTGAATGCAGGCCCCTGTTATGTAATAAATATCCTGACAACACCTCTGACTGTGATCCGGGATGACAGGCAGAGAAAGAGCAGAAACCCAACGCCATAACCTTTGTTTCCACATGATATTCAACACCAGCAGCCTGTTACATGACAGCGGTGTGTTAACAGTTTCCAGAGCAGCTCAAATATTGATCCTGCATCAGTTAATCAGTTGCATTTCCTGCATTTCCTCTAATTATTCACTTTGAATGTTGCAAACGTCAAATGACGACTCTGAAGCGTCTAAAGGTCATGATGTCAGTCAGAGATCGGAGCGACATCCCCACCGAGCGGTGCGGTTAGGATAAGATTTCCTCTGGGAAGGAAGGATTTAGACAACACCCTGCATCACGTTACAAGAGAAAAGGAGGAAAATGATGTGGATGTGTATAACAGCAGACAGCTGAGCTGAATAATCAAAATGAACAACATACAATTTAAATAACAAACACATTCACATCCACACAGATATTTAAACGAATCCACAAACACAGTCTTTTATGAAATGTTACGTTCTGACTGTATGTGTTGTATAAGTGGGGTTCATGTGTATATACTGTATATGTGGATAATATATATCTACATTGTATTGGTATGTTTGTCTACACCAAGAACTAATCATTGTTTTAGTTGTTTTGCATGCAGTGTTTGTATGTGGTCATCAATTCAATGCAAATGTGAAATAGGTTCATATTTGGACATTAATGCATGAACTATAACCAGAACCAGACACACAACCAGAGTGATATACAGCAGTTCTTATAGACACTTGGTGTCACTTTATACGTTTTCTTAAGAATGTTTTTAAAAACATTCTATCATAAGTTCACGTGCATTTCAAATTTCAAATTCAAATTCAAATCAAAGTATCGTGGCATTTCAATCCATTTGAACGTACACTAACTGAGGACCTGTTGAGAATTAAACAATTTACACTAATAATGAATGGTATGTCATTAAAAGACTGTTACGTGCTTAATACCAGTTCTGCTCAATTAACAGCATTTAGGGCATAATGTTGATTTTCAGAAGTAATATTTTCGACTTGATCCTCATTTAGTTAAAAAAAGGGCAAAAATCAGTAGTTAGAGTTAGAGGCACTTACAATGGAAGTGAATGGGGGCCAGTCGATAATCATTAAAATACTCACTGTTTCAAAAGTATAGACACAAGACATAAACAATATACATGTAAACATGATTTTAGTGTGATATAATCACTTACTAATCTTATCTGTGTACAGTTATATCCAATCACGATTACAGTAAGACACTTACAATGGAAGTGAATGGGGGCCAGTCGATAAACATTAAAACACTCACTGTTTCAAAAGTATAGACACAAGACATAAACAATATACATGTAAACATGATTTTAGTGTGATATAATCACTTACTGATCTTATCTGTGTAAAGTTATATCCAATCACGATTACAGTAAGACACTTACAATGGAAGTGAATGGGGGCCAGATGATAAACATTAAAATACTCACTGTTTCAAAAGTATAGACACAAGACATAAACAATATACATGTAAACATGATTTTAGTGTGATAAAATCACTTACTGATCTTATCTGTGTAACGTTATATCCAATCACGATTACTTAACATATCCAATATTACAACTTTGTTGTCATGACAACAAAACCATATAATCCCTGTGTATTGTATTTAACTTTACACAGATGAGATTAGCAAGTGATTTTATCACACTTGAATCATGTTTTCATGTGTCATGTTTACTTCTGACATTTGTGTTGCATTTCAATGTGTATGGACTGGCCCCCATTCACTTCCATTGTATTGTAGATTCCTCAATATAGCCATTTTATTATTATTATTTTATTTTATTTTTTTAAGTTAAATTATTTTCAGTGGTTATCAACATCATTCCACACATGCTGTTGATTTAGCTGAACTTTCAATGCATTACTTTAAAAGGTAGCTGTTTTAAAGTGTTTATGTTTTCATGAATGGGAGAACCAGTCTCTGGCACTCCTCCCCCTGTGTTCACACTACATACTGCAGTGTTAGTTCATACACAGGAGGAGGTACACAGACACACGTCTAGTCATTGACACATACACAGAGCTCAGATGAGCGCAGTCAGTCTCTCACACTCCTCGTGAGGAAATCTTGAGTTGATCAGGAGCTCATTCAGTTTGGATCAGAATTGGACTTTAAAGTGTTTGTTTGTCTGAAAAGGATCTTTGGAGGGCAGGATGGCAGATGTGTGTGTGAGGTGAGTGACTTCACACTGTCTCACATTACCTTTGCACAACATGCATCAAGCCCAAAATTCATCTACATATCGGATCCATATTCATTATTTGAACGCGTAATAACAAATAATACAGTTGTATTTCAGTAAAGGGTTTGTGCATGACTTTTAAATAATGTTTCTGCAGCCTTCATGCGTGCCATTTTCTTAAATATACAGTAGTCAGAGAAATACAACAATTAGCTTAACTTCTCAAAAACAGTGTTAATGTTAACGTAATAATAATATAATGATGTTTAATGGAATCATATGACGTGTTTACGGTATCAAACTGCATAAGTGATGGAGTCAATACGTTTTTTAAATGTTTAAAACTTGTGTTTTAAGGGGTGAATAATCTACGGATCAGTCATATACCATTATAATATACAATATAAAACAATACAAACAGGCTTCCTGACATTTTCTCTTCAATGAATGAATGGACAGTAATTAAACTGGAGTCTGAATGACTCTAATCGACATTCGTAATATTCAAGTACCAGG
Source organism: Xyrauchen texanus (assembly GCF_025860055.1). Classification (NCBI taxonomy): domain Eukaryota; kingdom Metazoa; phylum Chordata; class Actinopteri; order Cypriniformes; family Catostomidae; genus Xyrauchen; species Xyrauchen texanus. Next base: position 44,110,935 of record NC_068283.1, on the reverse strand, counting down.
TTGGGAACTGAATATAAACAAAACTTCATGAAATTACTTTTGTTTGGGGTCTCAGAGACTCCAGATGAAAAACACAAATAAAGGCGATGCATTTGCTGTCCCACTTTATATTAGGTGTCTTTAACTACTATGGACAAACATTAAAATGCATAAAAACATACAATGTATTTATTGTGAACTACATGTTCTGCAGAAGTGACAAAGATTCATGTTTGCCTGAGGTTAAGGTACGGGTAGGGTTAAAGACAGGGTTAGGGGTTAGTGTTCGGGATTAGGGTTAGGGGTTTTAGGGTTTGTGATTAGGGTTAGGGGTTCTGAATTAGGGTTAGGGGTTCTGGAATAGGGTTAGGGATTCTGGATTAGGGTTTGGGATTAGTGTTCAGGATTAGAGTTAGATGTACTGGATTAGGGTTCGGGATTAGTGTTCGGGATTTGTGTTAGGGGTTCTGAATTAGGGTTAGGGGTTCTGGATTAGGGTTTGGGATTAGTGTTCAGGATTAGAGTTAGATGTACTGGATTAGGGTTCGGGATTTGTGTTAGGGGTTCTGGATTTGGATTCGGGGTTAGGGTTATGGGTTCTGGTTTAGGGTTCAGGATTAGTGTTTGTGGTTTTGGATTAGGGTTCGGGATTAGTTTTTGGAGTTAGGGTTATGGGTTCTGGATTAGTGTTCGGGGTTCTGGATTCGGGTTTGGGATTAGGGTTATGGTTTCTGGATTTGTGTTCGGGGTTCTGGATTAGGCTTCGGGATTCGTTTTCTGGGTTAGGGTTATGGGTTAGGGTTCGGGATTAGTGTTCGTGATTTGGGTTAGGGGTTCTGGTTTAGGGTTCATGATTAGTGTTTGTGGTTTTGGATTAGGGTTCAGGATTCGTTTTCTGGGTTAGGGTTATGGGATCTGGATTAGGGTTTGGGATTAGTGTTCGTGATTTGGATTAGGGTTTGGGATTAGTGTTTGGGATTTGGGTTAGGGGTTCTGGATTAGGGTTCGGGATTAGTGTTTGGGGTTAGGGTTATGGGTTCTGGATTAGGGTTCGGGGTTCTGTATTAGGGTTTGGATTAGTGTTTGGGGTTAGGGTTCGGGGTTCTGGATTAGGGTTCGGGATTAGTATTCGTGATTTGGGTTATGGGCTCTGGTTTAGGGGTTAGTATTCGGGATTAGGGTTAGGGGTACTGGATTAGGGTTCAGGATTACTGTATAGGATTAGGGTTAGGGGTACTGGATTAGGGTTCAGGATTATTGTAAGGAATTAGGGTTATGGGTTCTGGATTGGATTAGGGTTAGGGGGTAGGTTAATATTTAGATTTGGGGTATGTATAACAGTGTAATTTCAGATGCAATTAATTGCAGGTATTCTATATGTAAGTGCAATGCAATGTTTGTACATAATAAGTACATTGTTCAAATTGGAGTTGTTTTGGTTTTCAAATGGGAAGAGCCCATAGATAGATGTCACTCTGAGCATATGCTGACTGACCACCGCATGAATGACACATGCAGAGCTGCCACATTCCCTGGAGAGCTCGGGATGTGACATTAAAAACAACCCAATGAAACACAAGCCGTTTTTTCAAGGGGCTTTTTCTTATGAGGTCCAGCAGAGCTGCCAAACTCCTGTGACACTTCGCACTGACCGATAAGCAGTATACCTGTAAAGTTCAGATTTGTTTATAACCATTATGAGTCACTTTCACTTTATTGTCATGGTCCCACAGCCCCCAATGCTTTAAAAACATAATAGGAGTAGTTTCCAAATTAACCAAATGTTTTCCATTTAAATTATTAAAACTTTCTCTCTGACAAAACTAAAGCCTTTGTTCCAATGCATTGTACTATAAAGTTACTATAGTGGATAGCAGTTCCCATTTCTGCACAGTTCATGCCCACTTGAAGGCTAAAACTTCAACTGTGCCCAATAGGCTTTCGTTTTGTCAGAGAGAAAGTTTAATAATTTAAATGGAAAACAATTGGCTAATTTGGAAACTACTCCTATTATGTTTTCACGCTCACAGCATTGGGTGCTGTGGGACCATGACAATGAAGAAGGGAAAGTGAATCATGAGGGTTATAAACTATTCTGAACTTTACAGGTATACTGCTCAACGGTTAGTGTGAAGTGTCACGGGAGTTTGGCAGCTCTGCTGGACCTCATAAGAAAAAGCCCCTTGAAAAAACGGCTTGTGTTTCATTGGGTGGTTTGTAATGTCATATCCCGAGCTCTCCAGGGAATGTGGCAGCTCTGCCTGCGTCATTCATGCGGTGGTCAGTCAGCGTATGCTCAGAGTCACGTCTATCTGTGGGCTCTTCCCATTTGAAAACCAAAACAACTCCCTTGCCACAATAATGTAAGTCAGCTTCAAGTTGCTTTGGGGTTTGTACTTTTATTAGTTATTATTACTTAAAAATGAAAAACTGTTGTTTCAGACATACATTACTTCTCCTCATGTAGGTGTGGAAACGTGAGGAGGGACCATAAAGAGGCAGAATAAAACGGAAATACAGCGACTGATGCCGCAAAACACATTGATCTTTGACCCTGCGATGCCCACCAAGCCTGTTAAAGACGCCATGACGATCCCTGGAACCCCTGAGCGAATCCTGACCGAGAAAACCAACAACAACGATGCTTCTCTACAACCAGAGCCACTAGAGACGACTGTCACCATTCCTCTCGTCAACGAGGTGCAGTTAACGGCGGCCACCGGAGGGGCGGAGCTATCCTGTTACCGCTGCACTGTGCCATTTGGCGTGGTGATTCTGATCGCGGGCATTGTGGTGACCGCCGTAGCTTACAGCTTCAACTCTCATGGTTCGACCATCTCGTACTTCGGACTGGTGCTGCTCTCATCCGGACTCGTGCTGCTTGCGCTGAGTGTTGTTTGCTGGAAAGTTCGTATGGAGAGAAAGAAAGAGCAAAGGAGAGAGAGTCAAACAGCTCTGATGGCGCACCAACGAAGCATCTTTGCTTGAGGATGGAGATCCGATACGAATATCCAACCAGCGACTCTGAAACCTTCGCAATGGATGCGTCAAAGTATTTTCAGCTCACTGACAGGAATATGTGCTGATGTACATGAAGGACTGAGGCTAGATGACCTGTTTGCTTATGAAGAAACTGTTCGGCAACAGGGCCACGTGCGTGAAGGAAATCGTATGGTGAAGAAATTGTAGTTGGAATCGGCTTCCGAGAATGAATTGCGACTATAACGCTGTGAAATGTAACGCTCTTCGCCATTACCGTCATGTTGAGTTAATGCTGCCATGATCAACAGAAAATGTTCACAGACATCAATTTTCAACAAACTCCCATTTACCATGCACCTGCCGGTTGGTGGGCGGTAATATTTAAACAATTGCACAAAGAAAAAGGTGCAAATAATAAGATGTGTCTCAGCTAAAAGATTGAGCATTTACATGCATACCAGTAATGATAAATATACAAAAAACGATGTTAAACCGTACACTGGCATGCGCACAACGCTTGCACACATTGGATAAGCAAGTAAGAAAGCAGGTAAAGGTGTTTACATGCAACACGATATCGGGCTAATGGGCAAAAATCTTCACCACTTAAACAGGCTTGAACAATTTATGACCATTTATGACCTGAGAAAGAAAGACATTTATGGCGTTTACATGACCACACACGTTGTTGCCTTATTACGCATAATCGGCATAAGATCGTACATTGTGCTTTTAAACAAAATTTGGTTTACCACTTGCATTTTTGCGGCTCATAATATCACAACATCCATTGAACAAGGCAAATAGCATGGACTTTTATGAATAAGGTGCGCTGGAAAGAATGTTTACATGCATACCAATATCTACATTTACATTTATACTTATGCATTTGGCAGACGCTTTTATCCAAAGTGACTTACAGTGCACTTATTACAGGGACAATCCCCCCCGGAGACCCTGGAGTTAAGTGCCTTGCTCAAGGACACAATGGTGGTGGCTGTGGGGATCGAACCAGCAACCTTCTGATTTACAGTTATGTAGTGCTTTAGCCCACTACGCCACCACCAATCCCACTTGATTTAAATAAGCTGACAGTGAATGTCTGGTTAAACTGAATGGCTAGCAAATAATGTATCTGAGCTGAAATACAGCATGCAAAAGTGGCAACTGTTTAGTTATTTCAGGCCTGAGAGTTTGCAACAGTTCATCGAGGCTAATGTGTAAAGCATCATTCTGGATCTGGAGACCCAAAGCTGTATGTGTCCAGATGTTCAGACACAGCTGGGACAACAGTTACCCTTTACAAAAGTCGCTCAATAGGCTTCTCTCTTTCTTTCTTTCCATCGCTTTTTTTCTTTTCCTGTTCTCTATTGATCTCTTTCGCCCGTCAGGCAGAATGCTTGGTTAGCTGGGACGCGAGCCAAGGCGAACTTAACAAAAATTGAGAGCAGTAACCGCTGGGCAAACCCAGAGAGAGGAAGTGGCATATTAATCCCTGGCTGTTTCCTGTCCATTAGGATTAATGGAAAGATGCAGTCTGAGACGTAAAGGAAAGGGAGGTGAAAAAGAGGAAACGAACAACAATGATTTTTCCTCACTGAGAGTGTATTTCCCCCGTCTTTATCACAGACACATGGTACTCATATCACTTGTATTATGATATATAGGCAACAAATGGCTGGGAAACCAGAGTTATATTTTCAATTATTCAATCTGTTTTGCTATATTGTACTCTAGATCATGTGGACAGACATACAACATAAATAAAGTGTTAAGTGCACTCTAATTTGAGTTGTTGTGTGTAACAATGTGAAGTAATTTAAAGACTATTAACCACATACGTAATATGATAACCATACTTAATATGTATTATGTTGTTGTTTTTCTATAAGTATGCACTTTTGATCATTTTAATGAAATGCAAACAGGGAAGAAATAAATTATAGATCTTAAATGTGATTTCAGGTGCGTAATTTCTTTTATTATATTAAATAAAACATGTCTTATTCTTTTATTATTTTGACACCATAAATCACTTTCTGCTGTTTGGTTTTGTGCGTGGAAATGTGATATCTGTAAAATGTCAATAGAACTATTTTTAATAAACTTGTGAACTGCTAAATATGTTACATTTGTATTTTAAACTTGTGAAGGCTGAATTCTAAAACAGATCTTTCTGATAACAATATCGATAAAAACAGGAGATAAACATATAGGAGATATGTTTTTCTACTGTGAATAGTTTAACTAAATGTATTTATTATTTTTGCAAAGCATCACCTTGGCAGTCACCCAGACCACCCCAGAAACCACCTAGCAATGCCCTAGATACCACCCAAAACACCCCAGCAATTGCCTAGCTACGATATAGCAACCACCCAGAGTACACCACCAACACCCTAACAACCACTCAGAACATCTTGGTAATCGTAAAGCAACACATTAGCAACACCCTGCAATGCCATAGCAAAAATCTTGCCACCACCTAGCAACGCCCTAGAAACCACCTATAAAACCCTAACAAACTCCTTTAAAAAACATAGCAATCACTCAAGCCATCTTGGCAATTCTAAAGCAACACCTTAGCAACCACCCAAAAATCCCTTGCAACCCCTTAGCATCCACCCAGAACACTCTCTATAGCATCACACTAACATCAACTCATAACATCTTGCAATCCTTAAGCAACACCCTAGCAACCACCAAGAACACCCTTGCAACCACCTAGCATCCACCCAGAACACCCCAGCAAACACCTAGCAACACCCTAGCAACCAACTAGCAACTCCCTAGTTGCTCCCTAAAAAACACCTTTCAAAACTATAGCAACCAAACAAGACATCTTGGAAATTATAAAGCAATACCTTGCAATGACCCAAAACATCCTTACGACCACCTAGCATCCACCCAGAACACCCTAGCAACACACTAACAACCACTCAGAACATCTTGGCAATCGTAAAACAATACCTTAGCAATCACCTAGCAACACTATAGCAACTGCCCAAAACACCTTTGCAAACACATAGCATCCACCCAGAACACCCTAACATCATGGCGTGAGTTTTACACAGGCAAGCAAAAAGATATACTTGCACTTGTAACTGTTGTGAATTTGAAATGTAAATTAAAAATGTCCTTATTGTAAACAATAGAGCCTATTTCAAACCAAACAATTGTTATATATTAACTCTTTAAAGCATTATAGTTTTAGTGGCCTAAAACGATCAGAGCTACATCAATCCTCCATAGGTGATCAGTTGTGGCCTTGAACTGCTTGGTTTAAAATAGCCAGACTTAGAGATGTATTTATAGGCAGCATTTGCATTGCTATGCGTTTCCCTGACACCAGACACTACAACTCAATGGTGTGCTTGCGTCAGAGGAGCATCCACGACACAATTTGTCAGATTTAATGGTCAACGGGTGGGGAGATAGACAGCAAAGACATGCTGACACCTGACACATGGATCAGATGTTTGATGCTCAGTTAGAAGTCGTTTCAGTAGGGCAGAAAGTTGTGAAGAGGGAACATCGAGAGGTGACGTGGAATATGACAGGTGCTGCATGAGGTGCTGGACAACAGTGTCATCCAGCAACCTCAATGCACATCCACTGCATAATATGTTACTGAAACATAAACCATAAAAAACATTATATTACTGTAGATGTTCTGTATAGAATAGTATGTTATCTTTTTGAGTAAATCAAGTTCTATTATTTACATTACAGAACCCATGTTCATAACATCATTATGACGTGGTTCTTGGATGTGTGGGAAGGAGGACATCTTGCAATCCTAAAGCAACACCCTAGCAACTACCAAGAGCACTCTTGCAACCATCTAGCATCCACCCAGAACACCCTAGCAAACACTTTGCAACACCATAGCAACCACCCAGAACATCTTAGCAACACACTAACAACACCTCAGAAAATCTTGTCAATCGTAAAACAACACCCAAGTACGACACCCTTGTCACCACCTAGCCACGCCCTAGAAACCACCCTTAAAACCATAACAAACATATTTCAAAACCATAGCATGCACTCAATCCATCTTGGCAATTATAAAGCCGCACCTTAGCAACCACTCAAAAATCCTTTGCATCCACCTAGCATCCACCAGAACACTCTAGCAACACACTAACAACCACTCAGAACATCTTGCAATCCTAAATAAACACCCTAGTAACCACCAATAAGGATACCGCCGCTCCCTATATGCATACTATGCAGTCTGTGCAGGGCACCAACTCCCTAGGGGGGCACCATCTTACCCTAGGAGGGCACCAGAAAGTCCAATGGCTGCCCTTACTCACGTTATACGTTATTCAAGGACCCAAAAGCAGACAATCGATTCACGCTCATATCACGCAAACACCCATCCACCCCACCCCCCCATCTCCCCCACCGGCCCCAGTGTCGGCCCTGACCATCCACCCAGAACACCCCAGCAAACATCTAGCAACACCCTAGCAATCACCCAGAATACCACTGCAACCACCTAGCAGCAACCACCCAGAACACCCTAGCAAGCACCTTTCAAAACCATAGCAACAACTCAAGCCATCTTTGCTATTATAAAGCAACACCTTAGCAATGACCCAAAACATCATACCACTCAGAACATTTTGCAATATTTAAGCAACACCCTAGCAACCACCAAGAATACCCTTGAAACCACCTAGCATCCACCCAGAACCCCCTAGCCTTGAACATTCAGAGGTGATGTGGAATATGACAGGTGCTGCATGAGGCGCTGGACAACAGTATCAACCAGCAACCTCAATGCACATCCACTGCATAACATGTTACTGAAACATATCGAACAGAAAGAATTTCCCATAAAAATATTATTATATTGTAGATAGTATAGTATGCTATATTTTTGAGTAAATCAAGTTCTATTATTTACATTACAGAACCCATGTTCATAACATCATTATGATGTGGTTCTTGGTTGCATGGCAAGGAGGAGGTGGGAGTCGGATGAGCATCCAAACATAAGACTTTTGTTGAAAACACTTTTCAGTGTGACTTTTCAGCACACAATCCTCGACCCACACACACACACACACACACACAGCTCCATGTGTCACTCTCACTGTTGGATTTTCAGCCCAACGTGGAATGCACCCATCAACTCGGCTGCGTGCATCTCTCTCTCTCCGTGTGTCTCTGGCTGCGACTTTATCTTTCGCCCGCTAACACCGTACTCGCCAACAGCTGTGAGATAATTCTCCCCAGGTGTCCATCCACCCCCTGCTCACCACAATCATGTTGTTGTTAAATGGAGTTATGGTATCCCTCCCAGTTATGTTATTATTATATCCAAGCTCAAATCTCAACAACTGTCTCATTTGTTTCTGTTTCAATTTCTCCTAAGGGATTTTAGGAGAACATCTGAGACCGAGTTGATATTAAATGTAAAGTAATTTAGATATACGTTGAGTCTACTTTGCAATGAAAGAGCTGAAAATGTTTGTCCTGACTGCAATCATTCAAGCTGATTATTTGTGAACTAATGAGGGTGCCGCCTGTTCGTTTTGGCTTTGATTATTGAGGGAGAGAATATAACATCGATAAAGTTTCATCTAAACTCCGATCTGCCCCTGCAAGCTCTAGCCAAACCCTAAAGCCATTTAATAAACAAACGGTTTAAGAAAACATGTGGTTCAACTCTCAGTGTTTCAGTTTAATTTGATTAAAGCTGACTCATGCAGAGATATTTCTCATGGGAGAACCAGGGGGTTCTGAAATATGAGCCGAGATCTCCGTGTCTCTGTTGAAGGCATTCGGGCCCTGAGGACACCGACAGTGCTGAAATATCTGGGGCCAGATTCAGTGTACTGTGTGTGCATCAACTTGAGAAGGATAATCCCATGACCTCACTCCCTCCACCCATCTACTCCACCTGATTGTGAGGAATCAGTCAATCAAACGAGGCCCGCCCTGCTAGCAAACAATAAGCATTTTGCATTACATTTATTCCCGTCAGGGGTAAAGGACACTCGTGACAGTTCGTACGAGACTGCAAATTCTTAAGATGTCGTTAGACTTGGCTCATACTAAAAGATACGACTTTTATTGCCATGGAGAACAACCACTTAACAAACAGAATTTCGATACAAAACAGGTATCAAATTATAGCAACGTTGTATTAGATTTAGGGTTTGGGTAACAGGTTAAACTTGTTCAATAGTATCATTTGTTGGTTCGATTATTTTTCTCCATGGAAGTAAAAGTAGTACGATTTTGCATGACCCAACTCAACTTTTACGATTTCGCCATCTCAGACTATTATTACGACTCGTCAATGACAGCATCACCCGTTTGTACAATTGATCACACAGGAAGTCGGCTTGTTGTTTCTGAAAGTCCAGGTACCCTAGGATCGGCCACATCCTATCATACATTCCCCACATTTCGGAATCAGTCCCAGCATGATTACCTTCCCCTGAGGCGCGATTAGAAGTGCGTTGCTTCCGCAGAGTGGGAGACCCAGGTTTTGGATCCCAAGTTGAAACCTGGAAGTATTTACAGGCAAATAATCAGTGACATGCATAATCACGTACTTGCATTTTTCCCCATCCTTACATTTTTATTCCATTAATGGTTAGGTTTGGGGTTTGGGTTGGGTTGGGGGGGGTTGTGTTCAGTTTATAAAATATTTACATATACATGTATGCATTTGGCAGATGCAAAGTGACTTACAGTGCTCCTATTACAGGGACAATCCCCCCGTAGCAACCTGGAGTTAAGTGCCTTGCTCAAGGACACAATGGTGGTGGCTGTGGGGATCAAACCAGTGACCTTCTGATTACCCAATTATATAAAAATATACATTCCTCTTTATTGTGTTACAGCCTGTACGGCTGGAAACAACTCCCTTTTGGCACCCCTCTGTGGACATTTCATCCGGAAAATGGAGTTCACTCGAGCCCATTCGCCCAACAACACTTACCGCTTTGGCCACTGGGGGCAGTGTTCCGCATTTCAGTAAGCACAGACTGATTCTAGCTAAAGAAAAGTGTACCTACTGTGGCCGATTTTACAGTGAAATCAGCCGGAATGGATGTGATGCGGTGCACCACTTTTGAAAATGTGACAAACTGGAATTTAACAGCTATAGGAGAGAAAGCGTTTTGGTCTATTCATCGAACTATCTTATGGCTTCGGAAAAATTGTATTATATATATAGGGTATAAATCCTTTGGACATCTAAAATGGTACTTTCATGGTCATTTTTGGAGCTTGAAGGCCACTTGACACTTTATGCCATCATTGTAATGTAAAAGCAATGTGAACAGTCATCAAAATTTCTCCTTTTGTGTTCCACGGAAGAAAGAAAGTCATACAGGTTTGACATGACTGTTTGAAATACAGTTTATAATGTTTGCATTCCTCTTCAATGTATTACATCCTGTACGGCTGAACAACTCGCTTCATGACTCACTTTTGGCGCCCCTCTGTGGACATTTCACCTGGAAAATGGAGCTCACACATGTGTATACGCCCAACAACACTTACCGCTTTGGCCACTGGGGGCAGTGTTTCAGAATTACAGTGATCGCAGACCGATTTTAGCTAAGAAAAGTCTGAACTGTTTCCGATTTTACTGTGATATCAGTCTGACTGGATTGCGATGCACCAGGTTTGAATAAGGTGGAGGCACAACTGGAAGTTAAAAGCTATAGGAGAGCAAGATTTTCAAAAACATCTTACATTTTGGTCTATTCCTCACACAAACATGTTACTATATATAGGGTAAAAATCTTAAATGGTACTTTCGTTGTCATTTTCGGAGCTTGAAGGCCACTTGACACTTTACACCATCATTGTAATGTAAAAGAAATGTCTTGTTTTTTGTTCCACGGAAGAAAGAAAGTCAGGTTTGAAATGACATAAGGGTGTTTAAACAAAGTTTCAGTTTTGGAGTGTTTTGGAGTGATCTGTCCCTTTAAACCTCTCTTTGGTGATTTGTGACAGCAGTTGAACGAGAACAGAGTGAACTTGGGGAATGTGCTGTAATTCAGTGTGAACGACCTTAAGATAAAGCGCTGGCATTCGTGGATGTAACGCACTGTGATAAACCCCCTACAGTGGCTCTGCTCTTTAAACTCAAGTATGTGAATCCATTCATTAGAGCTATTCATTTCATTCTACATGAGACGTGGTGAATAACAACAAAGATATCCGTCGCCCTGCTGTATTGTGTTCCTAACGGCATAAAGCATCACTGCTGTCAAGAACAGCCTGACCTGTGCTTGAGAAAGCTAATAGATCTGCTTTAGTGTCTTATAGAGAGACAGAGTGAACAATTAATGCTCTTCAAACTTAGTCAGGGCTTCAGGGATGGAACTTCTCAGCGTGGGATGTTGTACGTCCTGTGCCAGACAGTTCTAGCAACCGGCTGCAAGGAGTGACATGACTTTGAAGCAGAATACTTGTGTTGTCCATATTGAGTAAGCTGAAATATAGCACAGATTCCATCAAAAAAATTGCACTTCCAGAGTGAGGAAAAGGGTTGGAGATCTCATTCTGGACCCACTCACCCAGCCCACTACCTTTTTGAACTGTTGCCTTCTGGCCGGCGCTACAGAGCACTGAGAACCAAACCTGTCAGACACAGGAACAGTTTCGTCCCTCAGGCTATTCTGTTTTTTTTGTGCTCTGGAAGCTTCTGCCACCAAGACAAATTCCTTGTATGTGTAAGCATACTTGGAAATAAAGCTCATTCTGATTCTGATCTGAGCGATTCGTCTCAATAAAACACTCTGACGTGAGCCAGGTCATCAACACCACTTCATTCGCATTGACAGGTTAACTACCAAACTTTTCACAACGTTGAAGAGCAGGAAGGAAGGAATAAGAAAGAATGAGGTTTTCGTGATGGCCTTCAGAATAATGTGAACCTCCTTTGACTTTGCAATACACTGAACTCTCTGAATGTTGCAACAGTGATCTGCATTTCAAAAGAAGGAGTTGGCACAAGTTTTATGTGTCTGGTTGAAAGTTGAGAAATCGATTGAAACAAGCAGGAAAGGAAAAATCACAGATTTCTTTCATAACTTTAGGGTGTCTCTCAGACAGCACTGAGATTTAATGGAGAGCACATGAACGCCTTCTCAGTTTCTGCTCTTTAAGGAATTTTAGGGGTTCATTTTTTGGTATTTAAACTAATAATTATATACACACAAGTTTAAATCCTTAATATATATATATATATATATATATATATATATATATATATATATATATATATATATATATATATATAAATAAGAAAATAAAACTTGTATTGTAGTTACAATGAGGCACCAACATTGGACGTCAATGTGACCAGTCCAGAAACATTAAAATACTCACTCTTTCAAAAGTATAGCCACAAAACTTCAATATTAAACATGTTCACATGGTTTTATTGGTTAATAACCTTTTCGGTGTAAAGTTATACCCAATATTACAACTTTGTTGTCATAACGACGTCATGTCGGTAAACATTTTAATCTGGTAAATGCCCCAACGCAGGCGAATCCCTCATTTAATCAGAGTAAATCATGTTTACATGTATATTGTTTATGTCTTGTGTCTATACTTTTGAAACAGTGAGTATTTTAATGATTATCATCTGGCCCCCATTCACTTCCATTGTAAGTGTCTTACTGTAATCGTGATTGGATATAACTTTACACAGATAAGATTAGTAAGTGATTTTATCACACTAAAATCATGTTTACATGTATATTGTTTATGTCTTGTGTCTATACTTTTGAAACAGTGAGTATTTTAATGATTATCATCTGGCCCCCATTCACTTCCATTGTAAGTGTCTTACTGTAATCGTGATTGGATATAACTTTACACAGATAAGATTAGTAAGTGATTTTATCACACTTAAATCATGTTTACATGTTTATTGTTTAAGTCTTGTGTCTATACTTTTGAAACAGTGAGTATTTTAATGATTATCGACTGGCCCCCATTCACTTCCATTGTAAGTGTCTTACTGTAATCGTGATTGGATATAACTTTACACAGATAAGATTAGTAAGTGATTATATCGCACTAAAATCATGTTTACATGTATATTGTTTATGTCTTGTGTCTATACTTTTGAAACAGTGAGTATTTTAATGATTATCATCTGGCCCCCATTCACTTCCATTGTAAGTGTCTTACTGTAATCGTGATTGGATATAACTTTACACAGATAAGATTAGTAAGTGATTTTATCACACTTAAATCATGTTTACATGTTTATTGTTTAAGTCTTGTGTCTATACTTTTGAAACAGTGAGTATTTTAATGATTATCGACTGGCCCCCATTCACTTCCATTGTAAGTGTCTTACTGTAATCGTGATTGGATATAACTTTACACAGATAAGATTAGTAAGTGATTATATCGCACTAAAATCATGTTTACATGTATATTGTTTATGTCTTGTGTCTATACTTTTGAAACAGTGAGTATTTTAATGATTATCATCTGGCCCCCATTCACTTCCATTGTAAGTGTCTTACTGTAATCGTGATTGGATATAACTGTACACAGATAAGATCAGTAAGTGATTTTATCACACTTAAATCATGTTTACATGTTTATTGTTTATGTCTTGTGTCTATACTTTTGAAACAGTGAGTATTTTAATGTTTATCATCTGGCCCCCATTCACTTCCATTGTAAGTGCCTCAATGTAACTTTGACTTTAGCTGAGTCTAAATTATATTTTGTGGAAATCACTATAATGCCACAAATGCTGTTGATTGAGCTAAACCTGTATTAAACCCAAAATATTCCTTTAAGAAAAAAGACCCCAGTGACCTCAAGCCTGTCCTCTAGAGTTTAAATTGAGATATCTTTAATTTCTCACTCAAATGTTTTGCTTTGACAGCAGTGAGATAAAATGGTCCCTTTTTCATATGTCTCCTATTTCTCAGACATTTCTGCAGCAAGAAAGACCCCTGAAGTCAACTATCACACTGAACTGCAGTAAAACCATGATTAACTTTAATAAGCAATCGATGAAGGTATCGCAAGGGAACGCAAAACTGTTTCAGAAAACGAATTCCCTCCTTGGACTCTAAAGGGCCCCATTGTGTTTTGTTCCATTTGTTGTACTGTATTTAGCTTTAAATAAAACATTTTAAAAATGATCTTTGACCAAGATTTTGTGTGTGTGTGTGTGTGTGTGTGTGTGTGTGTGTGTGTGTGTGTGAGTGTGAGTGTGAGTGTGAGTGTGTGTGTGTGTGTGTGTGTGTGTGTGTGTGTGTGTGTGTGAGTGTGAGTGTGAGTGTGTGTGTGTGTGTGTGAGTGAGTGTATGTGTCTGTGAGTGAGTGTGTGTGTGTGTGTGTGTTTTTGTGAGCGTGTATTTATCACTTTGTGGGGACCAAATGTCCCCATAAGCATAGTAAAACCCGAAATTTTTGACCTTGTGGGGACAATTTGTTGGTCCCCATGAGGAAAACAGCTTATAAATCATACTAAATTATGTTTTTTGAAAATGTAAAAATGCAGAAAGTTTTCTGTGAGGGTTAGGTTTAGGGGTAGGGTTAGGTTTAGGGGATAGAATATAAAGTTTGTACAGTATAAAAACCATTATGTCTATGGAAAGTCCCCATAAAACATGGAAACCAAACATGTGTGTGTGTGTATGTGTGTGTGTGTGTGTGTGTGTGTTTCTGTGTGTGTGTCTGTGTGTGTGTCTGTGTATGTGGTTGACTCAGCCTAAAATGAGTACCTGGTGCGGTGTGTAAAACATCGCCACTGGGGAGACAAAGGCGGTCGGGCGTGGTGCTGGCCACCCACCCCCTCGTGTACCGTTCCGGCCTTCAGAGGTGCACGCTAACAGCACTTGCCCCGACAGTCTGTTGAAGGCTAAATAGGGGCTCTTTGTCTTTGTGTGTGTAAAAACCACAGTGTGCAAACAAACTTGCATTTAAAGTAGTTCAATCTGGCATTTGGTAGTTGATTGATTAATGAAAGTGGAGAATAAATATATGTTATATTATTATGGACAGTTTTGTCCTCTAAGGTCCTGAATGTGTTTTTTTAATCTGACACTGCATAAAAAATACAAATGCACCAAAATAAATGTTGTTGCTAATCATTGACATATCCCAGACTGATAATCCTCTTAGCATTTAGTATATGGAAAATAATTATTTTTGATCAGGACTGATGTTAAGTCGGTGAAAGGGGAAAATAATATGGCACATTTTTGTCCTCTAAGGACCTCTGAGTAACTTTTTTAAATTGACGCACAAGGGTAAAATCATCATTGAAAAAAGTACAATTAAAGGAATACTTAAACCGAAAGAGATATTTCTCTGATTACCTAAAGGAGAAGATTTTCAGTGAATAAATACTTAAATGTTGGTCTATTCTTCACACTAAGCTATTGAATGACTTTGGAAGACTTGGAATATTGTGCATGACTTGCGTGAACTACTTTCATTGTGGGTTTTATGTCCTTTTTGGAGCTTTAAAGTCATGGTCACTTTGACTTGTCATAATACGGAAAAAGAGTTGCCCAAAAATCTAGTTTTGTACTCACACACACACACACACACACACACACACACACACACACACACACACACGCACGCACACACACACACACACACACACACACACACACACACACACACGTGCACACACACACACACGCACACACACACAGTTCCTAATTAAACCCAGCAGTGTGTGCTCAGGGTGCTCAGCCTTTGTTCAAATTTCCTCATCAAGAGCTGCTTCATATTCGCAGAGCTGTCCATCAGACAGACAGATGTGTACCACAATGCAAAACAGGAGGAAAGACGTCAAGACCCTCGCACGGGACACCACAACGTTTGATTGAAATCTTTACTACATTGTTAGAAAATGACTCTCACATGCTCTGACTCATTCACTCGTGAGGTTTCAGAGTTAATATGGACACAATATGCATGAACATGCGTAGAGCAGCGATTACATTTTTTAAAATCAAATTAGACCCAGGCCCAACCAGAATATTGACTCCAAATATATGTTTATAAAACATTTTTAAAAATGCACAATTTCTTATTTCTGAAAATTTGAAAGTAATGTTTGAATGCGTCGCTTCTCTTTTAAGGAAAATTTGGTTAAAAAAATTGGTTGAGAAACAGATCAAACATTACATGAATTTGCAATGTTCTATCATAATATGTCAAATTTGATATATAATGTTTACAACTGCAAAAACACAAACCACACCCCCCACCACCACCCCCATATATCGCCATGTTGTTTTTTTATTTATTTTATCTTGTATTTATCTTTCATTGTGGCTTTCTCATAATTTCAGCCTGTCGTGTGTTGCACAGATGCATTCCATGTTCAATGGAAATTATTTATTTTTAGAACAATTACTGTTTAACCTCTCGTTTAATTTTTAAAACAGCATTTTTCACAAACCAGTGATCTAATGACAAAATAATATGAGTAAGTGGCTAAATATCGATGTCAGCCTACAGTTTTTGTGAAAATCTGAAAAAATAAATAAATAAAAAAAACTGAATTATCTGGAAAATATTGAGTCTACCTTGAAGTACTTTGACAGCGTTTCTTTTTGTCTACCCAGTAACTGAGTAATGTTAAATGTATACAGTATATACTTGAAGAGAAACATTTTGATTAAACTGAAATGGCAATAATGCCAAATTTTTAAATAGTTATTTTATTTATTTATTTATTTGTTTTACATTTATAATCACATTTGTCATTCTCTGTATGCAAACCCCTAGCTTCAGCAATTGTGTTGTTATCTCACATTTGCCTCCTCTGACACTATAAGTTAGTTTTAGGTTTAGGGTTAGGGTTAGAGTTGGGTTAGGATTAGGGTTAGGTTAGGGTTAGGGTTAGGGTTAGGGTTAATGTTAGGGTTAGGTTAGGGGTATGGTTAGGGTTAGGGTTAGGTTTAGGGTTTAGGGTTAGGTTTAGGGTTAGGGTAAGGGTTAGGGTTAGAGTTAGGGATAGTTTTAGTGTTAGGGATAGTTTTAGTGTTAGGTTTAGGTTACGGTTATGGTTAGGGTTAGGGTTAGAGTTAGGGATAGTTTTAGTGTTAGGGATAGTTTTAGTGTTAGGTTTAGGTTACGGTTAGGGTTAGGGTTAGGGTTTGGGTTAGGGATAGTGATAGTTTTAGTGTTAGGGTTAGGTTAGGTTAGGTTAGGTTAGGTTAGGCTAGGGTTAGGGTTAGTGTTAGGTTAGGGTTAGGGTTAGGGTTATGATTAATGTTAGGGTTTGGGTTAAGGTTAGGGTTAGTGTTAGGGTTAGGTTAGGGTAATGGTTTGGTTTAGGGTTAGCGTTAGGGTTAGGGATAGTGTTAGTATTAGTGTTAGGGTTAGGTTAGGGTCATGGTTTAGGGTTAGGGTTTGGGTTTAGGGTTAGGGTTAGGGTTAGGGATAGTGTTAGTGTTACGGTTAGGTTAGGGTTTGGGTTAGGGTTAGGGTTAGGGTTAGGGTTAGGGTTAGGGATAGTGTTAGTGTTAGGGTTAGTGTTAGGTTAGGGTTATGGTTAGGGTTTGGGTTTAGGGTTAGGTTTAGGGTTAGGGATAGTGTTAGTGTTAGCTTAGGGTTAGGGGTTGGTTTAGGATTAGGGTTAGGTATAGGGTTAGGGTTAAGGTTTGGTTAGGGTTGGGGTTAGGGTTAGGGTTAGGGTAGGTTAGGTTAGGTTAGGTTAGGTTAGGTTAGGTTAGGGTTAGTGTTAGGGTTAGGGATGGGTTAGGGTTTGGGTTAAGGTTAGGTTAAGTTTAGGGTAGGGATGTCGGTTTTGTTTATTTAAAACTTGACAGAGCTTTAACCTTAAAAACATCATCTGTATGGGAGAACATATAACTAGCTTTTTGCACTATTTTTCACCACCGAACTGCCGTGAAACGTGTAATTAACCAAATAAATAATTTTGCAAAGATTTCACCACAATCACTTTATTTTTTAATTTCATTGAAGTTCTGTCCATCGAAAAATAATAAATATTGTATATATGGGGTTTGGGTATCTCAGCGAGTATTGACGCTAACGATCACACCTGCGGTCACAAGTTCGAATCCAGGTTGTGCTGAGTGACTCCAGACAGGTCTTCTAAGCAACCAATTGTGGGGTAACCTCCTCGTGGTCACGATTAGGGGTTCTCCCTCTCAATGGGGCTTGTGGTGGGTTGTGTGTGTATTGTGGAGAGTAGCATGAGCCTCCACATGCTGTGAGTCTCCGCGTATCATGCACAACGAGTCACGTGATAAGATGCGCAGATTGACGGTCTCAGAAGCGGCGACTCATCCTCTGAAACCCGGATTGAGGTGAGTAACAGCACCACCACGAGGACCTATTAAGTAGTGTGAATTGGGTGTTCCAAATTGTGGAGAAACAGGGATTATATATATATATATATATTGTACATATATGTTAATAAGTACAGATTAAGCTTTAATGAACTGCTCTAAGGCCAAAGTTCTCACTGCTTTTGGATGGATAAAATTTCCTCAAAAGTGTACATATATTTTCCACATATTTTTTAGGTATTGTCTATATTGTA
The DNA here is from genome assembly GCF_025860055.1 of Xyrauchen texanus. Lineage (NCBI taxonomy): Eukaryota > Metazoa > Chordata > Actinopteri > Cypriniformes > Catostomidae > Xyrauchen > Xyrauchen texanus. Next base: position 44,092,415 of record NC_068283.1, on the reverse strand, counting down.
TTGTTTTTAATCATTACCATCCATTTGCTCTCTGGTTTATTATAGCATGCAAATCTTTCAGTTAAGCATCTCTATTCAGAATCATTAATATCTTTATCAGGTTCAAGAGAGCCTTGAATGATTGTACTGATTCAAACTAGACTACATTAGTCTATTATCTCATAATATCCACCGACTGTAAATTTGAGATTGCTTTTCCTCAATTCTGTGGGATGAGACACACCTTAAATGTGAAATCAAAGAATTTTATTAGGCTTTTGTGAGCACGAAATAACTAGTTTTTTGATGGCACTGCATGGAAAATATTGGCTGGCACTGAGGCGTTTTTTCCCAGGGTGAATGATGTGAATTTGTTGAGATGGTTTGGACAGGAAGTGAGAGGGTGTGTCCTGCACATCAGCTGCCGTGCTCGGGAAGTGTTTTACGGTGATGTCATGTGAGGTACGGTCTTCACAGCGGCGATATATTTCCTTTTATCTCACCTCGGCCTGCTGTGAGAAAAACCCGCAGTTCATCTGTCGACCTCATGAGACGCATTAAAGCGCTGTGAACTGGAAGACATTAATTGTGGAGGGCTCGACACCAGCGCTTTTTTCTTTTGTGTTCTACATTTGTTTTCACTCTAAACACTTTTAAATGTAATGACCTGTTTAGATTGACTTGTCTATGTTTCGGGGTCCCTGAGACCTCTAGAATGTACTGTATATGTAATACTAGTAATGATACATTTAATCTATAAAAAATACCCTTACGATGTTTCAAAACCATATGACATTCATTTCTCCCATTGATATGTCATAAAATCCTTCACCAGGAGAGTTTTAAGCCATTAGCCAAACCAACCAGCTCAGAGGAGAATCAAAACATTAAAAAAGGGGGCCTGGGTAGCTCAGTGGTAAAGACGCAGGCTATCACACCTGGAGTCACGAGTTTGAATCCAGGGTGTGCTGAGGGACTCCAGCCAGGTCTCCTAAGCAACCAAAATGGCCCGGTTGCTAGGGAGGGTAGAGTCACATGGGGTAACCTCCTCATGGTGGTGATTAGTGGTTCTCGCTCTCAATGGGGCGTGTGGCGAGTTGTGTGTGGATCGTGGAGAGTAGCATGAGTCTCCACATGCTGTGAGTCTCCACGGTGTCGTGCACGGTGTCATGCACACGGTGTCGTGATAAGATGCATGGATTGACGGTCTCAGAAGCGGAGGCAACTGATATAGCCTCGTGCTCCCTAAAATGTGGTTCTCAGTGTGGCGTGTGGTGAGTTGTGCGTGGATGCCGCGGAGAATAGCGTGAAGCCTCCACACGCGCTATTTCTCTGCGGTGATAAGATGCGTGGATTGACGTCTCAGATGCGGAGGAATCTGAGATTCATCCTCCACCACCCAGATTGAGGCGAGTCACTGTGCCACCACGAGGACCTAGACCACATAGGGAATTGGACATTCCAAATTGGGAGAAAAAGGGGAGAAACACGGTGTGTAATTGGAGTGGACGGTTGCTGCAGAGCTCTTTTGGCGAGCTTTGTTTGCAGCCATTTTCTGATTGGTGGATCTCTGTTCAGGATTATGGGTAGTGTAGTATTGCAGAAATTCAACTATATTACATTCTTTCTTAAAAACGAAGATGAAAAAACATGGAATGATGGATTCAGCGGAAGCACATACCATCGATTGACAGCCTCGGAGCTTATGGTAGGTCTGTCTTTAAAGACTATAAAGTTAGTGTTAAACACCTACAACACTATGGAGAATATAAATGGTGCTCTATGCCATCTGATAATGCTAGTGGTGCACAAATTACACACTTCATCTTCAAGTATGTTTTCGAGGTACTGAAACAGGGGCTTGAAGCGTCTCAGACCCCCAAACAGAACATCAGTGTTTATTCCATTCTTTCTCCGTCTCTCCCGTTCACACACGCAATCACACACACAGTGTGGTCTGTAGGCCGTGAGACTGTGGGGGTTTGTGAGTGTCAGCGGGATACTGGTTCCAGCTCTCGCCCCTCCTGCTGTGCTGTGAATAGGTTACTGTCGGCCACTGCAGGGTGAGAGTTTATACACAGACAGACGGCCTTTAAATCATCTGTGAACATGGATGAGTGTGAAAAGGGTTTCCGGAGGAGCTTTTAAAGTGAGCCACCACGGGGGTGGGGGGTGGGGGATTCACACTGGTAGAAAACACCTTCAGAAAACCGAAGAATTGTGTTACATCATATCGAACTAGTGAGATCAGACAAAAAGAGACTTTTGGTGTGAGTCTGGGGCAGGACTGTGTGTTTGACTGACCATGGGATGATCGTTAATGGGCCATTCCTACAATTCGGTGACATTCCGGCTTTGAAAGGTTGATGTCCACCTCCAGTGTGTGTGATGTCAATTCCTAACATACAGTATATCTTCAATGAAAGGTCCTGGTATCATGACAAAATGGCGCATTAAATCAAGGGACACCCAAAAAACCTCCACTTTTAGTGTTAAAATGACACATTTACCACAAACTAATGCATGTTAGTGAGAGAATGTAACGCTAAACTCTTAACTGTATGTTAACTCTCTTCACTAAATCCAATGATTTAGCATTTATTTTATGTCAAAGATGTTTGACGTGCATTTTCTGGGACATGAGAAAGTGACACGGGTTTTGAAAAGCATTTTAATTATTTAAAAAGTGACTTTTAAGCCCACAGACCTGTGTAACATTATAAAATTCTTTATTCTTTTTATCAAGCCTATCAAAATTGTAATCGGGCGAAATTAGGAAAACAGAAAATGATGCATTTAGTCCTGGTTCGTTTAGCGTTCACACTGGCATTTTTAACACCGAACCTAAAGATACAAACCCAAAGGCATCAGTGAAAAGTCACGACCTGATTGGACGGCTTTTATGATGACGTCTATTTTTTGACAGGACTTGCCGATCATCCAAAATAATGCTGGCTTCTGTGCGAAATGCGCTCGTTGGATGTATATATGTATATATGGTAGTATTTTTACCAGCTGAGAACAAACGAAGAGTTAAAAAATGTGTAAATGAGTCAAAACAGCACCAGGTATTCCTCCGTTGCACACACAAATGAAGATATGCTTCAAGGACGGATGACGGGCGGTTCTGACGCCTGTCCCGAACTGTAACGGGCAACATAGCTCCGACGATGAGAAGAAGCAGGTGTGCTTGAGGTCAGTATTAGGCAAATTACTTCCTGTTTTTGGTTCGTTTAGACGTCTTTGGTCCATGTTGCGTTCATATATCAATCGAACCGCACCAGAGATCGTTTGGAAGCGGACAGAGACCCACTTTTTAGGCAGTCTCGGTCTGCTTGTTTGGTGCGCACTAAGGTTCGTGTGACAGCGTTCACACTTGTTCAAATGACCCGCACTAACAGAGCAATCGCACCAGAGTTCACTTTAATCGACCCAAACCTGCCAAGTGTGAACACACCCTTAAAATCCCAATGGTGGGAAACAATTATCATGCACTTGAATGCTAAATGCTTTTGACAAAATGATCTTGCTTCAGAGAAAAAACACATGCTGAATTAGTCTTCTATGTCTGATTATACATTTCTCAAACTGTGTATGTTTGGACATGCGTGTTGAATAATACCATGCGGCAGTGAGTGAAGAGAGACCTGGGGTTCAAACGGCCAGATCTTGACTAGAGGAAGTTTGGAGTCGAGGGAGGAGCCGGTTCCCACACCCAAAAGAAAGGCTTTCGGTTGGGCTAACACAAACACTGCAGCCCTCAGGAAGGAAAGAGTTTCCAGACACCTCCATGGACCCAACGTCAGCCAAGAACCAATCGCAGCTTAGAGCCATGCAGCAGAACGCACTAAAACCCAATATTGTCCTATTCTGCAGCACCACAATCAATTTACAGCGTGAAACGTAGTGAGACCGGTGTAATCCGATTCCCGATTATTCTTATGAGCAGGTTCTTTTTAGTGAATCAGAAACATACAGAGTGTTCAGTGTTGTCCGGTTCCCGAACAAATGACTCTTATGAGCCGGTTCTTTTTAGTGAATCAAAAACTTACAGAGTGTTCAGTGTTGCTGGTTCCCGAACAAATGACTCTTATGAGCCGGTTCTTTTTAGTGAATCAGAAACATACAGAGTGTTCAGTGTTGTCGGGTTCCCAAACAAATGACTCTTATGAGCCGGTTCTTTTTAATGAATCAAAAACATACAGAGTGTTCAGTGTTGTCTGGTTCCCGAACAAATGACTCTTATGAGCCGGTTCATTTTAGTGAATCAAAAATGTGCAGAGCAACAAGTGTAGTCTGAATCCTGAATGTATGATTCTTCTTTTTAGTGAATCAAAACCATACAGAGCGATCAGTGTAGTCTGGTTCCCAAACAAATGACTCTTATAAACCAGTTATTATTAGTGAATCAAAAATACTTTTGAATCATTTAATTACAGAATGAATCTGACTCACTTGAACCATAAATTATTACATTGGACACGTCTGTTTTGACTTTTCAAAATGAACCAAGAATTGGTACTGTAATTTGTTGTATTAAAATGAGATTATCTAATAATTTAATTTAATATAACCTGTACTTTGCGGCAGTTTTAAGGACTGCATTTCTGGCACCTCTAAAAAGTCATTGTATATTTTGGGTGAACTATTCCTTGTGGTACCAAACGTCCTCGGACACAATTTGCAGAGCTCCACTGTTTGATTGTGGCCAGAGACATTGAGAACATATTTGGCCCCAAATGATGAATTTCAGGGACATAAAATGCTTTACAAGAGACTCAGTGAGACTAGTAAAAAACTTTCAGAAAAACAATTCAGGGAATTGCAAGCGAGCAACAATGTCTTTGCCACCAGGGACCGTCCAAAACGGCACTCAACTAGCCCCAAGGGTGTATTTCACAGGAACAGGAATTGTGGGTATTGACACAAAAGAGGGGGGAAGCTTTGTTTAAAAGTGTGTCACTCAAACATGAAGTCGACATTCTGCCGTTCTCTTTCTTTTCTGGGCAGCTTGGCACCACTTCTGCATCCACACAGACAGGACAAACTCCACCCTAGTCTCTGAATACACAAACGTATACACCAGCTTCTCCACCTACATCAAACTAAAGAGTGAAACTGCTCCTTTTAATGGCCAAATGTCTTGCTCACTGAAAAACAGCATATCATTTCACAATCCATGCTCAGACATTCGGGTGCCACTGTATCTCAGTTATCAGTTTCATCATTTCAACAGTGCAAAAGATGATCAGAGCTGTGTGCATACAAACAAGGTTCACTGAAACACCCTGATCAGTGTAAACAGTTCAAATTCAATCTTGAGTCACTATTGTGTCTTCATTTTTACCAAATCAAATTAAAAGAACAGTTCACCCAATAATAAACAATCTCTCATCATTTACTCACCCTCATGCCATCCCAGATGTGTGTGACTTTCTTTCTTCAGCAGAACACAAATTAAGATTTTAAGAAGAATATTTCAGCTCTGCTGGTCCGTACAATGCAAGTGAATGGTGACTGAAATTCTGAAGCTCCAAAAAGCACATAAAGGCACCATAAAAGTAACTCATAAGACTCATACTCAAAAACATACAGAGAGAGCAGTGTAGTCTGATTCCCAAACAAATGACTCTTTTGAGCCGGTTCTTTTTATTGAATCAAAAACATACAGAGCGATCAGTGTAGTCCAATTCCCAAACAAATGACTCTTTTGAGCCGGATCTTTTTATTGAATCAAAAACATACAGAGCGATCAGTGTGGTCCGATTCCCAAACAAATGACTCTTTTGAGCCGGATCTTTTTATTGAATCAAAAACATACAGAGTGATCAGTGTGGTCCGATTCCCAAACAAATGACTCTTTTGAGCCGGATCTTTTTATTGAATCAAAAACATACAGAGCGATCAGTGTGGTCTGATTCCCAAACAAATGACTCTTTTGAGCCGGATCTTTTTATTGAATCAAAAACATACAGAGCGATCAGTGTGGTCTGATTCCCAAACAAATGACTCTTTTGAGCCGGATCTTTTTAATGAATCAAAAACATACAGAGCGATCTGTGTAGTCCGGTTACCAAACAAATGACTCTTATAAGCCGATTCTTTTTAGTGAATCAAAAATGTGCAGACAGGTGTGCATCCTTTTTTACTATCAATCTACTCTTTCACTTTCTTCTTCTTGTGTTTTTGGTGATTTGCTTTCTACTTGCCTATCGGCACCTACTGGTCAGGGAGGAGAATTTATAGTAAAATAGGACTTAAATATTGATCTGTTTCTCAAAACCTATCACATCACTTCTGAAGACATGGATTATACCACTGGAGTCTTATGAGTTACTTTTATGCTTCCTTTATGTGCTTTTTGGAGCTTCAAAATTTCAGTCACCATTCACTTGCATTGTATGGACCTACAGAGCTTCTAAACATCTTTGTTTGTGTTCAGCCAAAGAAAGAAAGTCACACACATCTTTGATGGCATGACAAATGCTGATTGGGTGAACTGTCCCTTTAAAACCTGATTTAACTCATTCTAGGTCAAAGTTAAGGTGCTCAGTACAGATGGGCTTTATAAAATAAGACCTGCGCTCTAGACACTTCTGCCGTCTGCTGGTCAAAAGAGGCATTGAACTAACTGCAGTCATGTTGAAGTCTCTGTTGTCCATCCGGACCCGTGTGTAATCTGTGCACTGTTAGTGGTGAGCAACATGAGATGACACCAACCTGTGCTCTGCAAAAACAGCTTTAATTGAAATGCTCATGAAACTTTTTGTAATGTAGCCTACAGTTAAAACAAAGCACAAAAGCACATTTTAAGGCCGAAGCGATAACATAAAAAAAAAAGTCATGCTCTGTAATAGCAAGTATATATATACACACATTTTTTTTTCTGTGCTTAAAGAAAAGAAAAACATGTCATGTGATGTAACCGTCCAGAGACCAGAGATATATAAAAAATTAATTCAGCTTATTTTATTATTATTTGTTTATATATATATATATTATTTAATTCAGCTTATTTTATTATAATTCAGCTTATATATATATATATATTATTATGTTTTAATTCAGCTATTTATTATTATATATATATATATATATATATATATATATATATATATATATATATATATATATATATATATATAAATTTAATTCAGCTTATTTTATTATTATTTGTTTATATATATATATATATATATATTATTATATATTTTAATTCAGCTTATTTTATTATTATTTGTTTATATATATATATATATATATATATATATATATATATATATATATATATATATATATATATATATATATAGCAAATCACTATAAACACAAGAAGAAGAAAGTGAAAGAGTAGATTGATAGTAAATAGGATGCATACCTATATGCATATATTTGATATCACTATATATATATACATTTAATTCAGCTTATTTTATTATTATTTGTTTAGATATATATATTTTTTTCTTTTTAATTCAGCTTCTTTTATTATAATTTGTTTATATATATATATATTATTGTTTTAATTCAGCTTATTTTATTATTATTTGTTTACATATATATATATATATATATATATATATATATATATATATATATATATATATATATAATATATACATTTAATTCAGCTTATTTTATTATCATTTGTTTATATATATATATATATATATATATATATATATATATATATATATATATATTATTATTATTATTTTATTATTATTATTATTATTTTTCAACCTTAACATAAAGCAAATAGCTTCCATCCAGAAATGTACATTACTATTTTTAGCTTTACTTAATTAATTAATGTGTACAACACAAAACATACATTTTAAGGTGTACTTAGTGAAGTATTCATCTTACAAATCCCTAAAACTAAGATTTTAAGTATTACCAACTCAAATGATCATGTACAGAACTGAGGTCGTGAGGAACACCCATAATCAAGTTTAACGCCTACCTCAGTTATTATTTCCTTCAGAGACAGTAAATGAAGCAGAGACGGTGATATACATGTGCATTTGAAACTCTTTGCTTTTAGTTGCTAAATCTTATTCATGTGACACATTTTTAAGCACATAAAGTTGAATAAATGTATATATTTGTGTGTGTATACAACAAAGGTTTTCTAGCTGTGCTCACATAAAATGACCATAACTTAAATTTACTTCATATAAAAATGCCATGTGTATATTTTACATAAATCCAACATATGTTGTTTTTCATGTAGCTCAGCTGCAAACGCTTTGGCAATACAAAAGCACAAATATTTGTTACGACATTAAGGCACATTAAACAGACTGGGTAAGACATACAGAGAAACAGAGAGATTAACAAAGAGAGATTTGTCGGTGAGCACTAGATCTAATCCCTCAGTAGTGTGTGTGTTTTATTCTCAGACAGCTCAGGGTCGCTCTCAGTTCTGTGCTGTCGTCTTTGGCCCTGTACCGCCGCCACCATGAGCTTCATCGCGGACGATGT
>NC_068283.1:44036449-44081449 GCF_025860055.1 Xyrauchen texanus | reverse complement strand
AACAACTTTTGGATCAACCAAACACAAAAAATGTAAAATTATATATATTAAGATTTAAGCACTTTAATTTCATAACAAAATTCCAACAAATTGAACTGAATAATCTTTAAATAAATCTCTAAATAAAATAACATTTAAAAAGCCTAAACATTTTAAGTTAAGTTAATTAATTTGGCTAAACATTACACACAATTCAATATGATCGAATTTTGTTATGAAATTGAAATGCATACATTTAAAAAAGGCGTGTCATCAAAAATGACATTCTTTTACAAACTCTTATTATAGATTATTATTCATCATATCAGTTCATTTTTTTAACGTTCTAATTGGCGTTCATGGTGGCTTTAGAGTAGTAACAGTAACTATAGTGATATTTTGGCAGAAACTATGGATACGATATATTTTTGTAATGATTTACACATACACACAGACTTGATTATCTACTAGAGATCAGCAAGATTTCTGTTTACACAATCCATTTTAAAGTCAATAGGTTCAGTGTATCTTCCAAATAATAGCTACATAAAACAGGATTGACAGCTCACAGTTACAGCTATGCTCATTAAATTAGGACAATCTTTCTGGAAGTTTGTTTGCATTGACACGTCACCTGTTGCAAAGGTTGAGTGACTATCAGGCGCACAGAGTAAATATCTGAAGCAAAGATAACAGAAGATAATCCTGCACACATATTTATCCAATCAAATGCAAATGCCCCCCCGCTACATAGCAATTGTGAGTCGAGTATAGAGTCGTCAGCTGTCCTGTATTAGACGGGACGTCCCGTATTTTGGCAAACATTTTGGATGATTTTTGTTCCGTGTTTAAGCTGTGAAACCCTAAAGGGTGAATTTGTTAAATTCCTTTGTACTGTGTTTAGCTGTTTTAATGCTGGAGCACTTCCTGTGCGGGTCTAAGGGGGGGCTAGGAGGGCCATTGCCCCCCCAGGTTTCCATTCTGCCCCCCAGGAAATTCTAACACCACCCACCACAGTCAGAAATGACCAAGCCCCCCTTTTACTGGTTGGACGGTGATACAAGAAAACCTATAGCTCACCATAAAGGCCAAAATGCCCCCCAAAGATCTCATCCTAGTACCGACCCTTGTGAACAGCCCCTAAGAAGGTCTCTACTGTTGTAGGTAGTCAGAGAGAATTCTGCGCTGTGTTTGTGTCTGATAGTGTTGAAACTGCCCACAGCTCTTGGGATATCTTTTCAGTTTACTCCTCTCAGGTGGCCCTTTGTTATGTCACTACGGTTCCTCCTCTTACTGTCTGTGAAATTGTAATAAGATATCTGACCCTGATAGGGAACATGCTTTGTGAAAACCGATCAGGGCCTAATTTGATTTTGAGTCGTCCCTCTTGGCCTGCACTTAGAGAACAATAAAGGAAATCGTTCTTCTGATGACCCACTTCCAGATTAAATGGATCAGTTAGGCATTAATCAGTTTCAAACAATAGTTTTGACGATAAGTTGGTTAAAAATCAAGTTATATTCGCCCCTATTCTAAGAGAGCAAGTTAAAATATAAAGCTGAGAGATAGATATATCAGCCTGGGCTGTGTTTCCTGTACAACAATGTAGCTCTCTACTTAACCACCACAGTATGGTGCATCGTTGGAGAAATTAACTAGCTAGTCACAACTGTTTCTCGAAAACATAGTAACTATGTTGCACATCCATCATTCAAACCCCGTTGGTAGAGCTGTCTTTAATGACGTTACTCAGGGGTGGAGTAATAAATTATGTGGACATTAAATTATGACAGCTAATTTACACGTACACCAGAAAGCCTTTCAATGCACGAAAGCTGCAAAAGACATGAAAGTGAATTGCACTATGTAATGCAACAGATAACATTGCGCTGCAATAGTGGGGCTTTCCTCTACATCAGAATTCAGTGGTGCTCTAACATATTGTAGACTAATTATCATCTGATTGACCATCCCAATCCAGCAAATACAGTATGTTTAAAAATCTGTTTATTCTTCGTAAATTCCACCTGCCTTGCCATATTTAACCAATTATTGAGCGCTACAGTCCCGCTTCACATGGTTTTAACCTCTTACGCTTTGCAGGGTATTTGGGCTGCTGCCTTAAAATTTTCACACTCAAATTTAAAATCTCCCTGTTCACACATACAGTGGACAACTTTCATAAAAATGGTCTCATTTTAAAGATATCTTATGATATTACATTTTAGGAAATTATTTAAATAATTAATAAATAACATTGTATATGTTTACAATTTTATGATAGACATTTTTTGCCCATCTCTTTTTTAATGTCTAAAGTTTAAAAGCATACCATTTCAGTTCTGTGTCCTCAATTTTCAAGCAAAACGTCTTATTTTATTCCACTGGATGGCAGAAATTTTCCTCTATCACCTTCCTTCACATTATACTGATCTGAAATGTAGGTGGAGCTCTAACACATTTCACCGCTCACCCATAGAAAAGATAACAACCCAAGTTAAGATTTGATATAAAGTTTGAGGCTATTTGGGGCTTACAGATCAGTGATCAGCAAAGAAAAGAGACGTTTGAATTGTATGCCTTACCAAAATAAAATGTCACTTTGTGATTGACCAACAAATTGCCAAATCCTGAGAAGGAGAGCTTTCGTTTGATATATGACTTGTCTATTTATGTGCTATGTGAAGGACATTTCTACAACGTAACTTCTAGGTGGGGCCAATTTGCGACACAAATGTTTTCAGGCCTTGTTTTGTTATTTCATGTAAATAAAAGCAAAAGTGATGGGGTATTATTTGAAAGCATTGTATCTGTACTTTACAGAGAACCCCATATGCTTATGCACACAGGGACTTCAGGGTGATAAGTGTTAAAACGGCTTGCCATATAGCGCCTCCCCACACAGAGCAGTGCACATTATAGTCAGGGTGTACAAAGCGAAAATGCAAAAGTGCTCTACCCTTTATCAGACCCTTATCGCTCGCTAGTGTAACCTGATGTAATCAGGTTGATTCAGTCATATATTTATGATGCAAATACAAACAATAAATGTTTATATCATCTTATGGACTTATGTCACATCTAATTTTTGCTACTCATGCTTTCCAAATGTTTTGTCCACTAGAATTTTGTTTTAAAGATGTAGCCCATTTTCAACGGTTTGTTGGCTGAAAATCAACACAGCCACATTTTCCTTCATGTCAAATTAAATATGCCGTTTTCCCTGATTATTGCTATAACAAACACAGGAAGATTAGTACATTAATTTAACTTTAACATTTTAATTTGTTTTTATGTAGACATAGGTAGGGCAATAGCAAACATTTCACATAATCATTAAAAATATCAAAGTTAAATTAATATATATATATATATATATATATATATATATATATATATATATATATACAGGGACGGATTACCGACCGGGCCAATGGGGCCAGTGCCCAGGGGCCCTTGACTACCCGGGGGCCCCCCTGGGCTTTAAGGCTGTGCGTTCTAGTTTGGTGATCCCCCAACAAACACCCCACCCCCCTGCTTGAAAACCCTTTTGGGCATGAACAATGAACCTCCCATGCCCCATGTATATATAGATATATACACTGTATACAGAGAGAGAGAGAGAGAGAGGTGAGAGAGAGAGAGAGAGAGACCCACATGCAAGCTTACTTTCAATCCTCCACTAGGCCGTGGCTAACTTTAGCTCTATTTACATCCAATTAATTTTCCTGTCATTGTATAAATATCAAAGTTATAAATAATCAAATTTAGGTGCCTGAGTTTGACCAAGTTATTTACCTTTTATTTTAAAAGTTACAGTGTTCAAAGGTAATCCACACAGGAATATTGTTTCAATGTCGATTCAAAGAACCCATTGTAGAGAAATACGTCAAGCAAGATTACGAGGAAGGGAAGGATCAGCCTTCCTGTTAGTGTCTTACTGTAATTCCCCAGGTTTATTTAGACCGCTCAACTTCCTCTGCTAGACTGTGTCTTAGTTGGCGAGAGCCGGGCTGCCAGGTCAATGACTGTTTTGACTACCACACAGAGGGTTTGAATACTTGTGGTTTCCATGATCGCATACGCTGTCTAAGCTCCTATGTGTCACCGCTCTTTTGTGTGCATTACATATGAAGTTAAGTCTAAGAACTAGGACTGATGTGGGTTTCATACGTTTACTCACACATTGTCAAACCACCACACAGAACCACAAGTACAACAGAAATGGTTGGTTTGGTGTTTGTATTTGAACAATAGGCAAGCTGTTTGAAGTCTTATTGTGCAACTAAAAATCACAAGTCTTGCATTGGTGGGCGGGCAGATCATTGATATTAACTTCAGAATCAGAATGAGCTTTATTGCCAAGTCTGCTTACACACACAAGGAATGTGTCATGGTGACAGAAGCTTCCCGTGCAAGAGAATGCAACCATATATACATACAGTACATTCAAACATATACATGTATAAGTAGGAATGGATGGATTGAATATTTTCACTCTGGATGGGGAGCGCCAATAATCCTCTCAGCAGTCCGAACTATCCTTTGAAGTCTTCTGATGTCTGACTTGGTAGCTGAACCAAACCACACGTTTACTGAAGTGCTGAGGAGAGACTCAATGACTGCTGAGTAGAACTGGATCAGCAGGGCCTGTGGCAGGTTGAGCTTCCTCAACTGGGCCTATGAGTCTATGTGGGTCTCCTACTTCAGGTCCTGTGAGATGATAGAGCCCAATAACCTGAATGACCAAACTGCTGCCACAGTGCTGTTCAGAATGGTGAGCAACTTGGGGTTCAGTGTCTTGCCCACTATACTATGGTAATACCATGTTTCTTTTAACATGTACCATGTGTGGAGGTAGGGGCATGGTCAAGCGCCCATCTGGGGAGAGAGAAAGTGGTAAGGACATCCACCTGATAATTATGTTCACAGTGAGAGTTGGGGGATATAAAAGATGTCCCAGTCCATCGAAAGGTAGAGAAGAATCCCACAGCGATTGGGCCAGCCTGGTGGTTCTGGTGCCTAAGAGCGATGGCTCGGTTCGGTTCAAATCCGACCAGTTACAGAGGTGCCATGACACGGATGGGGTCTGTGAGGTGGCCACTATAACCGGTCCTGCTCGATTCGCTCTGAGCGTGATTCAAACTGGTGTTAGCCGGCATGGGATGCAGGCGCGCTAACGAGGAGGATAAAGGCTACAGCCTCTAGCGTCAGCCGCTAGTGCACCTCTTGAGGCTAGGGGAGTGAGGTTTACACACTGCACAGCTACCACTCACACTCCCAAGACCTCACTCCCATCCGGGTCACGGCACCACTTTGCTGCCAACCCGCTCTGAGTGGGATTTGAGCCATCACTCTTAGGCACTAGAGTCTTAGGTCCTTACCGCTTTCTCTCTCCCCAGACGGGCGCTTGACCACACCCTCACCTCCACACCATGGTAATACCATATTTATCTGGAAATACTATGGTAATACTATGTTTTTTGACAAACAAAAGGCAGGGTTCTTCAACTGTTTTCTTGCGGGGTATATTGTGGTGTATTATGGTTTATAGTGAATATAATGAGATAATCATTGACAAAAGAAGAACAAACTGAGCTGGTGCTCAAATATAATCAAGATATTTGCATGTTCAGTTTCACATTATCACTTTTTTTTCCCAAGCCCTACAGACCCTGAACAGATGAGACACGATCGTTTGACACTTAAAGAATAGTGAATAAAAGCTCAATTTTCAGCGCATTTTATTTGAATGTTCAGTTTTCATAATCGACTGCTTTTGTTGCCTAATATGCATATGTGCTGATAACATTTCAGTCACAACTGCGGTGATCATTTTTTACAATTGTAGATTTGACCACACTCCACACAGCCAAGCAATTTTATATAAAGACATTTGATTGAAAAAGGCGTTATGAAATGCTCACCTGAACGGTGTGATCCATGTTTAGTTAACAAAACTTTCATCAGTTGAGCGCTGTTAATCTCACTGCTGATTGCGGATGTTCACCCCTATGAAGGCTGAGCTTTGCACAGAAAGCACTCTGGTATTTCAGATGGAGAGAAAATGTTAAGAATTTACATGTATCCATTGATCATGGTATAAGTATTGGGTGGTTGTACTTGCTTGTTTTTACTAGGGGAGGTTACCTACCCCTCATCCTCCCTGGAATCTACATCCCTGTTTGGACATCTACTATGGAAATATCATGTTTCCTTGGGAATTTACTGTACCATGGAATTACAATGTTTTTTTTGGACATATACCATGATTATATTATGTTTGTTTGTTTTTTTTGGACATATACCATGGTTATATTATGTTTGTTTGGTTTTGTGGACATATACCATGGTTATATTATATTTGTTTGGTTTTTGGACATATACCATGATTATATTATGTTTGTTTTGTTTTTGGATATATACCATGGTTATATTATGTTTGTTTGGTTTTTGGACATATACCATGATTATATTATGTTTGTTTTGTTTTGTGGACATATACCATGGTTATATTATATTTGTTTGGTTTTGTGGACATATACCATGGTTATATTATGTTTGTTTGGTTTTTGGACATATACCATGATTATATTATGTTTGTTTGGTTTTGTGGACATATACCATGGTTATATTATGTTTGTTTGGTTTTGTGGACATATACCATGGTTATATTATGTTTGTTTGGTTTTTTGGACATATACCATGGTTATATTATGTTTGTTTTGTTTTTTTTGGACATATACCATGGTTATATTATGTTTGTTTTGTTTTTGGACATATACCATGATTATATTATGTTTGTTTGTTTTTTTTGGACATATACCATGGTTATATTATGTTTGTTTGGTTTTGTGGACATATACCATGGTTATATTATGTTTGTTTGGTTTTTGGACATATACCATGATTATATTATGTTTGTTTTGTTTTGTGGACATATACCATGGTTATATTATATTTGTTTGGTTTTGTGGACATATACCATGGTTATATTATGTTTGTTTGGTTTTTGGACATATACCATGATTATATTATGTTTGTTTGGTTTTGTGGACATATACCATGGTTATATTATGTTTGTTTTGTTTTGTGGACATATACCATGGTTATATTATGTTTGTTTGGTTTTTTGGACATATACCATGGTTATATTATGTTTGTTTTGTTTTTTTTGGACATATACCATGGTTATATTATGTTTGTTTTGTTTTTGGACATATACCATGGTTATCTTATGTTTGTTTGGTTTTTGGACATATACCATGGTTATATAATGTTTGTTTGGTTTTTTGGACATATACCATGGTTATATTATGTTTGTTTGGTTTTGTGGACATATACCATGGTTATATTATGTTTGTTTGGTTTTGTGGACATATACCATGGTTATATTATGTTTGTTTGGTTTTGTGGACATATACCATGGTTATATTATGTTTGTTTGGTTTTTGGACATATACCATGGTTATATTATGTTTGTTTGGTTTTTGGACATATACCATGATTATATTATGTTTGTTTGGTTTTGTGGACATATACCATGGTTATATTATGTTTGTTTTGTTTTGTGGACATATACCATGGTTATATTATGTTTGTTTGGTTTTTTGGACATATACCATGGTTATATTATGTTTGTTTTGTTTTTTTTGGACATATACCATGGTTATATTATGTTTGTTTTGTTTTTGGACATATACCATGGTTATCTTATGTTTGTTTGGTTTTTGGACATATACCATGGTTATATAATGTTTGTTTGGTTTTTTGGACATATACCATGGTTATATAATGTTTGTTTGGTTTTTGGACATATACCATGGTTATATAATGTTTGTTTGGTTTTTGGACATATACCATGGTTATATTATGTTTGTTTTGTTTTTGGACATATACCATGGTTATATTATGTTTGTTTGGTTTTTGGACATATACCATGGTTATATAATGTTTGTTTGGTTTTTTGGACATATACCATGATTATATTATGTTTGTTTGTTTTTTTTGGACATATACCATGGTTATATTATGTTTGTTTTGTTTTTTGGATATATACCATGATTATATTATGTTTGTTTGTTTTTTTTGGACATATACCATGGTTATATAATGTTTGTTTGGTTTTTTGGATATATACCATGATTATATTATGTTTGTTTGTTTTTTTTGGACATATACCATGGTTATATTATGTTTGTTTTGTTTTTGGACATATACCATGGTTATAATATGTTTGTTTGGTTTTTGGACATATACCATGGTTATATAATGTTTGTTTGGTTTTTTGGACATATACCATGATTATATTATGTTTGTTTGGTTTTTGGACATATACCATAGTTATAATATGTTTGTTTGGTTTTTGGACATATACCATGGTTATATTATGTTTGTTTGGTTTTTGGACATATACCATGGTTATATTATGTTTGTTTGGTTTTTGGACATATACCATAGTTATAATATGTTTGTTTGGTTTTTGGACATATACCATGGTTATATTATGTTTGTTTGGTTTTTGGACATATACCATGATTATATTATGTTTGTTTGGTTTTTGGACATATACCATAGTTATAATATGTTTGTTTGGTTTTTGGACATATACCATGATTATATTATGTTTGTTTGGTTTTTGGACATATACCATGGTTATATTATGTTTGTTTGGTTTTTTGGACATATACCATGGTTATATTATGTTTGTTTGGTTTTTTGGACATATACCATGGTTGTATTATGTTTGTTTGGTTTTTGGACATATACCATAGTTATAATATGTTTGTTTGGTTTTTGGACATATACCATGGTTGTATTATGTTTGTTTGGTTTTTTGGACATATACCATGGTTATATTATGTTTGTTTGGTTTTTTGGACATATACCATGGTTATATTATGTTTGTTTGGTTTTTTGGACATATACCATGATTATATTATGTTTGTTTGGTTTTGTAGACATATACCATGGTTATATTATGTCTGTTTGGTTTTTGGACATATACCATGGTTATATTATGTTTGTTTGGTTTTGTAGACATATACCATGGTTGTATTATGTTTGTTTGGTTTTTGGACATATACCATGGTTATATTATGTTTGTTTGGTTTTGTAGACATATACTATGGTTGTATTATGTTTGTTTGGTTTTTGGACATATACCATGGTTATATTATGTTTGTTTGGTTTTGTAGACATATACCATGGTTGTATTATGTTTGTTTGGTTTTTGGACATATACCATGGTTATATTATGTTTGTTTGGTTTTGTGGACATATACCATGGTTATATTATATTTGTTTGGTTTTTTGGATATATACCATGGTTATATTATGTTTGTTTGGTTTTGTGGACATATACCATGGTTATATTATGTTTGTTTGGTTTTTGGACATATACCATGATTATATTATGTTTGTTTGGTTTTTTGGACATATACCATGGTTATATAATGTTTGTTTTGTTTTGTGGACATATACCATGGTTATATTATGTTTGTTTGGTTTTTTGGACATATACCATGGTTATATTATGTTTGTTTGGTTTTTGGATATATACCATGGTTATATTATGTTTGTTTGGTTTTGTGGACATATACCATGGTTATATTATGTTTGTTTGGTTTTTTGGACATATACCATGGTTATATTATGTTTGTT
The DNA here is from genome assembly GCF_025860055.1 of Xyrauchen texanus. Lineage (NCBI taxonomy): Eukaryota > Metazoa > Chordata > Actinopteri > Cypriniformes > Catostomidae > Xyrauchen > Xyrauchen texanus. The sequence continues at coordinate 44,071,807 of NC_068283.1, read as the reverse complement.
TGGTTTTGTGGACATATACCATGGTTATATTATGTTTGTTTGGTTTTTGGACATATACCATGATTATATTATGTTTGTTTTGTTTTGTGGACATATACCATGGTTATATTATGTTTGTTTTGTTTTGTGGACATATACCATGGTTATATTATGTTTGTTTGGTTTTTTGGACATATACCATGGTTATATTATGTTTGTTTGGTTTTGTGGATATATACCATGGTTATATTATGTTTGTTTGGTTTTTTGGACATATACCATGGTTATATTATGTTTGTTTGGTTTTTTGGACATATACCATGGTTATATTATGTTTGTTTGGTTTTTTGGATATATACCATGGTTATATTATGTTTGTTTGGTTTTTGGACATATACCATGATTATATTATGTTTGTTTTGTTTTGTGGACATATACCATGGTTATATTATGTTTGTTTTGTTTTGTGGACATATACCATGGTTATATTATGTTTGTTTGGTTTTTTGGACATATACCATGGTTATATTATGTTTGTTTGGTTTTGTGGACATATACCATGGTTATATTATGTTTGTTTGGTTTTTGGACATATACCATGGTTATATTATGTTTGTTTGGTTTTTTGGATATATACCATGGTTATATTATATTTGTTTGGTTTTTTGGATATATACCATGGTTATATTATATTTGTTTGGTTTTTGGACATATAACATGGTTATATTATGTTTGTTTGGTTTTGTGGACATATACCATGGTTATATTATGTTTGTTTGGTTTTTAATATTACCCCATGTTACTCTAACCTCCCTAGCAACCGAGCCAATTTGGTTGCTTAGGAGACCTGACTGGAGTCACTCAGCACAACCTGGATTCGAACTTGTGACTCCAGGGGTGGTAGTCAATGTCAATACTCGCTGAGCTACCCAGGCCCCCAAACAAGATGATAGCAAAGTTCTCACTAGATCAGGTGCCGGTTGCACCAGCTATACGTATGTTACAACTTAGTCTAGTTGTGGCATAAATGGGCACTAAGTCACAATTTACCCACTACTAAATATCTGAGCATTGCATCATTAAACTTAGGTAGACTGTAACCCTACGTATGAACTACATATTTATGGAAGTCTCCGTCCAGGATTAACGGATGGAATATAAAAGCAGACTCATTTAATTACAAATATGAAGGCTTCTTATTGGATCAATGCAGGTAAACGTCATATTATGTGACTATGCGTTACTTTATAGAGAGTTGTTAACTAGTAGTTACTAAGCCCTTAGTGTGAACTTTAAGTCAGGAACCTTATGCAAATCTTCTTCAAATACAAATCTGTTACTTGGGATAATATATATATATATCAAAGTGCAACGGCATTATCATCCGATAACATCACTGAACCATGGCACTGCGACAACTTTTGAGTTAACATGCTTTGTAGGCCACTTTGTATAAATGTGTCAGCTAAATGAATAAATGCAGGCTTAAAGTAATATACAGTATGCGTTCTACTTTAGTCGCCTTTCATTTGCAACAATGAAGTCTCTGTGTATAATCCGCTGACCTGGCAACCGTTTAAAGTGTGAGTGATGATGTCACATGCTAATACCAGGGAATTTATATATATATAATCACAGTATTAATTGATTACATTCATATTCACCGTATGTTGAATATGTTGAATGCAGTTTTTATTTCAGTATATAACTAAATTAGGGAAACACTAAATGTTTCTAAATTCACTTAACAACCTTACAAATAGTGCTGTCATTGCTGATGCACTGTTGCACTGAATCTCAGAGCCGAGACTGTTTTTCACAGAAACACAGTTTCACATTAATATTGTGCAAGCTTGCCTTTAGCTCTAGTTGCAACATGCGTGTGTGTGTGTGTGTGTGTGTGTGTGTGCATTCACAAAAAACAGTTTGTCAAATGGGACATATAGAGCGAAATATGTATTGATCAATAAGGGGAAACTCAAACACTAAAACAGCAGGATCATCTCACGTTAACCCTTGTGCGACCTTTGAGACTTTTTTGTATTTTTGATGCCAACAGTATAAATTTTGCCAAAGGTGTGTATTTTTGGGGGAAGTTTGATATTTCAACCTCAGTTCTTTTACAGTTTTTTACGATTGTTTCTACAAAATTCTACTCCAATGAGCAAAACACCTCCACAGATTTGCACAACATTACACACAATGTCTGCTTCACCCTTTTTGCAAAACATTACACACAGTGATTTGTAAAACTCTAAAAACATTTTCACACCTTAGACACAGATAAGGATTGTGAGGTTACTTCCTTGTCATTACAAAGCACTGGATTGCCAATGACCACACTAATGAACGAATTGGATAATCACAACCACCAGGTGTGGAAGCACACATGTGCTAATTTGAAAACGCAGCACTCAGTTGTGCTATAAAAGGCAGCAGGTGAGTACACCTGTCTTCAACAAAAATGGAAGGAGTTAGAAGAAGAAGAAGAAGAGTGAGAATGAGAGGGGGAGCTCAAAGAGGAGATGAAGGCGGTAGAGGAAGAGGAGAAGAAGTAGGTAGAGGAAGAGGAGAAGGAGATAGAGGAAGAGAAGGAGATAGAGGAAGAGGTAGAGAAGCAGTGGTGGCTCAGTGGTTGAGGCTCAGGGTTACTGACCAGAAGGTTGGGGGTTCAAGCCCAGCACCAAAGAGATGCCACTGTTGTGCCCTTGAGTAAGGCACTTAACTCCAGGTTGCTCCGGGGGGATTGTCCCTGTAATAAGTGCACTGTAAGTCACTTTGGATAAAAGCGACTTACAGTCTGCCAAATGCATAAATGTAAATGTAAATGTAAATGAGAGAAGGACTTGAAGGGTTGATAGGACCTGAACAAAGAAGACGAGCACCAAATTTGACTCGAGAAATCCGTGCAACACTTATTGACCATGTTATCAACCATGGACTGACACTGATGGAAGCTGGACAAAGAGCTCGACTAAATCTCAGCAGAAATACTGTTGCGTCAGTAATTCGGACATTTCATAGAGAAAACAGGTAAGCTAACCACACAGTACATTGAAACTGAAGCTTGCTGTACTTGTCATCAATAATGTTTACTGTGACATTTGACAGTAGGCTGCATATGTATTTTATATATATATATAAAAACATTTTTTTTTTACATAGGATTGAGGGTAGAGGACATCAAGGTGGAAGGGGCCCTATGTTCACTCGTGCACAAGAGGCTGCCATTGTGAACATGGTTTTGGCCAATAATTGTATCAGGCTGCGAGAAATCCAAGCCAATATCATCAATGATGACAATATTTTAAATAACATCCAACGAGTCTCTCTGTCAACATTAGGTCGAATCCTAAAGAAAAATCAAATATACATGAAGCAACTGTATCGGGTACCATTTGACAGAAATTCAGAGAGAGTGAAACATCTGCGCAATGAGTATGTGGAGGTATGTATTGTTCATCTTACTATGGTGTGGTATTGTGCACTGCTCATAATGTTCTGTCACAAAAAACAAAATACTGTGCAATAGATATTGAATAGCATCTTATTGTCTTTAATGTGCTTCAGAGAGTCTTGCAAATGGATGCAGCAGAAATTCAACATGAATTTATATATGTGGATGAGGCTGGATTTAACCTTGCGAAAACAAGAAGAGGGAGAAATGTAATTGGACACAGGGCAATCACCAATGTGCCAGGGCAGCGAGGGGGTAACATCACCATTTGCGCTGCTATCACACAAAATGGGGTCCTCCACCACCATGCAAATCTGGGACCCTATAATGCAAATCTAATTCTTGCATTTCTTGACCGATTGCATGAGATTGTCACAGCATTACACCAAGTGGACCAGATGCGGTACATTGTCGTTTGGGACCAGAATTGGTTCCATGATCACCCTGATTTTGAAGTCTTATACCTTCCCCCATGCTCCCCCTTCCTGAATCCTATAGAAGAGTTTTTTCAGCGTGGCGGTGGAAGGTATACGACCTGCGGCCCTATGACCGTTTGCCCCTCATTCAGGCCATGGAGCAGGCCTGTGATCTTATTGAAGCAGCTTCTGTGCAGGGGTGGATTCGTCACACAAGGCGATTCTTCCAACGGTGCCTTGCCAATGAAGACATGGCCTGTGATGTGGATGAAATCTTATGGCCTGATCCAGCCAGACGGAGAGATGAACAGTTACAGTATTCTTGTTGGTTTTACAGTTGTTTTCTGTAATTTCTGTTTACTTTACTTTTCTTCAGAGTCAAAGTGTATGTACTGTAATTCATGCAGTAATTTGTATTTGTCTACAGATTATGTTTCATTGATTTCATTGTAGGTTGATTACTGTAACTGATTATGGTAAGAAATATTGTAAGTATTGAAATAAATACTTGAAATATTCAGTCAGCAGCATCAGTGTTGTGCAGTGCATGGTCAGTTTATAGTAGGCCTATTTGTGTACATTCCTATATCTCAAACTAATCATGAAGAATGTTGTGGGTTTGTCACAATTTTTTTTCCAATCTAAATTATCCCTTACATAACAATGTCTGGCCAAAAATCTAGCACATGCTATTTCCTAAAATTCGTTTTTTACAAATGTGTTTTATTTATCACAGCAGTGTGAAACTGGCTGCAATAGTGTCTGATCATTGAGGACTGTGTTGGTTAAATAAAAACTAATAGCCTTTTCACAAATATGTGTATATGTTTTGACAGAAGTATGTCATTTTGCAAACAATCTAGGAATTATGCAAATTGAGTGTGGTGTTTGGATAATTGTGCTTATATTTTGAAAAAAAGAACCCGGTTTTCAAAATTGCGTGTAAACAATTGAAAAAAGCTGTAATACATCTATAACACACTGTGAACACACAATAGTCACACTCGGGACCTTCAGGACACAAATGTCCCCATTGAAACCCATTAAAACTGCAATATTTGATCCCAGTGATATTAAATCATAAAATCACGAATTCTATGATATTATACTTTCATTCAGGAGTCCCGGCTTCAACATTTAATTTGTTTATGTTTTATACCAGATGCGCTATTTTCCTCATGTTTAGCCTGTGGAGCAAATACAAGCTTTTCCCCTATTCTCTGTTTACTGTATTATACAGACCTGCAGGACAACTGAATACATGATGTGTGTGTGTGTGTGTGTGTGTGTGTGTGTGTCTGTGAGTGAGTGTGTGTGTGTGAGTGTGTGTGAGCGTGTATTTATCACTTTGTGGGGACCAAATGTCCCCATAAGGATAGTAAAACCCGAAATTTTTGACCTTGTGGGGACATTTTGTCGGTCCCCATGAGGAAAACAGCTTATAAATCATACAAAATTATGTTTTTTGAAAATGTAAAAATGCAGAAAGTTTTCTGTGAGGGTTAGGTTTAGGGGTAGGGTTAGGTTTAGGGGATAGAATATAAAGTTTGTACAGTATAAAAACCATTATGTCTATGGAAAGTCCCCATAAAACATGGAAACACAACATGTGTGTGTGTGTGTGTGTGTGTGTATTCTCTGTTTACTGTATTATACAGACCTGCAGGACAACTGAATACATGATGCAGATACAATTGTGTGTGTGTGTGTGTATATTTGTGTGTGTGTGTGTGTATATTTGTGTGTGTGTGTGTATATTTGTGTGTGTGTATTTGTGTGTGTGTGTGTGTGTGTGTATTTGTGTGTGTGTGTGTATATTTGTGTGTGTGTGTGTGTATATTTGTGTGTGTGTGTGTGTGTGTGTGTGTATTTGTGTGTGTGTGTGTGTATATTTGTGTGTCTGTGTGTATATTTGAGTGTGTATGTGTGTGTATATTTGTGTGTGGACCTTTGAGTAACTTTTCTTTATTGACGCACAAGAGTTAAGTGCACAATTGCAAACTGTGAGAAAAACACTAAGTGGTAAGTGCAATGATGTCACATTCATGTATACGGTATATGACATGTTATATGTCCAAAAATGAGTTTTAGCGCATAGTTTTTCTAAGTAAAACTGATTGGTCAAAAATAAAGTAAAATCTGCTTTATGATATAATATAGATTAAAGTAAGTAAATTTAAGTTATTCTAATACAGTAACTTTTCATTACAAATCTGATGTACATGGTACTTAAATACATGTTTACATTTAAATTAGAACATTTCTCACTTTGAACTTTACCAATAAATACAAGTTTATTCCTGTACCACCAGGGCTGGACTGGTAATCTGGCATACCGGGCATTTTTCCGGTGGGAAAATTGGCACTTTTGGGCCGTTCATGGACAGAATGGCCATCGGTAGAACTGTGCGGGCCGGTGGTTTGGCTGCGAAATGTGCCGAATGGGCCTCGATAAGCAAAAATGAGCTGCCGTGTCCATTATGCAGAACGGACCACAAAACGCTGCCGCGATATGCAGAAAAGGACAGCGAACACCCCCAACTAACGTTAAAATGTATGTTTTCTATTTTAACGCTGGCCCTTTAAATTATTTGGCTCATGAATATTGAATTCGATTTTATATGATTTATTTGAAGTTTCATCACTGTCCTTGCTTTTATAATCTGTTCGAGGTTGATCAGGGTTTTAGAAAGTAATTAGTAATAAGTAATGCAATTACATTTCAGACAGAGTAATCTAATTACACTGTAGAAGATTGAATTGGTAGTTAGATATTAGTTACTTTTTTAAAGTAACTTACTCAACACTGGTATTAATGTGGTACTCCAATGTATTTTAAAGACTGTCATGGCATTACCATGGTAAATATCCCAAAAAATAAATATTACTAGGGTAAACATCCACAACAACGTGGTACTTTTTTGATGTAGGGTGGGCAATAAGTTTCATTTTACAGCTCTGGCTGCTTCTGTAGATTAGAGATGTACTCAATATTTATCGTGTGAAAGTTAAATTCAATAACAAAACGAAAGCGTCACTTGCCCTCTTCAGTGTCCCAAGTGCAAAGGACACTATTCAAACAGGTATGGCAACTCATACCACCCTACGCCCCGCCCTCCATTGTAGCGTCAAACAAAGCGAGCTCAACCTCCTCTTCCCAACGATTGGCTGAGCGCATCGCCCGCCCACGCCTGTCGCGTTCTCATTGGTCGAAAGCCCAGTCAATCAAGCACGCCGGAAAAAAATGCATAAAATGTAAAACTCCGGCTGTCGACAGTCAGTCAGTCAGTAATGAAGCGGGATAGGGTTAATGAAGGGCAGATGTGATCAAATAATCTAATATTTGGATGATTTCGGGCTGATTTGAGCAGATATGGAGTCACGGATGCGTTTAAAGGGACGGTTTGTTTCGCGGAGTGATTGATTTTGGTCAATGGGGATTTTCTCGAAGATTCACACATCATCAGACGTCAAAGAGTCATTCACTGATCTCGGATCTGTTTTAAAATCTTAAATCGCGGAGATGAAGCGGGTGAACAGTTTCCAGAGGTGCGTGCATGAGTGTCTGATTGCATGCTTTATAATTGCATGGGCTGATCTCTGTATTGTTGCTGGTTGAGTCTTCATTATTGATTCGTATGCATTTGTATTGGCTGTCAGCTTCATTCAGTGATCAGACCACGTGAAGATGGGTTGAGATAAGACCATGCATCCTCCTGTGGGCTGATCCAGTGGCGTAGCCAAGGGTGGGCCGGGGTGAGACTCGGCCCCACCAAAATTAGACCCAGTCCCACCCAGAATATTGAGATCAGACCATGCATAATCTGTCCTGGGATCATCCCGTGGTCTGATCATGTTTTTTATTTCATTGCATGGTCTGATCAAGCCAAATAGGGGTCTGTTTTATTGATTATTCAGAGATCAGACCATGCACAATCTGTCCTGGGTTCATCCTGAGGTCTGATCATGCATTAATCTCAGTGCATGATGGTCTGATATCGCCTCCAAATATCAGCTGGAGAACTGACTTCATCTGCATGGGGATATGGATCGCCTGTGTTTGTTCTGTTATCATTTTTCAAAAAAAATTTCCCCCCCATCCAAATAATTATGCTTTAAATTAGTTGTGAAGACCAAAAATAAACTGCCTACTATGGGTGGCTAATATACGGATTAAATCAATATAACGGTAGAAATGTGTGAATCGTTTCTACCATATCGTGGTTATGAATAAAATGCCGCACGGTAGAGAATGTGCGGTTGAAATCTAGTTCAAAACACGCATGTCGAGTTATTAGAAATGTAATCTTTGTGTTTAATTTGGTTTCAAACATTTTTGAAAAACACTCTTTAGCATTTTCTAAAAAAAATTTAAATTAAGATAAATAAAAACACTTTTAAAGTGTCATGGTGTAACATCAAGTAAAAGTATTAAAATACTTTCCTTGCACCTTAAATACATGAAAGTAACAAACCATTCATTCATTTAAAAAACATTTTCAAATAAAATTTCAGGGTTAAAAAATATTTGTGATAAAATCATGAATTAAGTCAGAAATAACAAGATGTTTCTCCGGGTTACACCACATGACCTGAACAAAGTGTGCCTTTTCATAAAAGTGTCAATATCTGTTTTATATCATTTTTTTTAATTCACGCTCCGTCTTGAGGGTCTAAAAGTGTCCGCTGCGTTTTATGTTTTTTTGTCAATATAAACAACAAAATGGCAACCTGCTTGTTGGTTACACCACATGACTTTGGCATTGTGGACACAAGTGTTTTTAAATATTAATTGTTTTACTGTTTATTTTTGTAAGTAATAATTAAAAAGATTATTCTGCACTCATGCCAACATTTCTTTATTATTATTATTATTATTATTTTCTCCTTTTCTCCCAAATTTTTGGAATGCCCAATTCCCACTACTTGGTAGGTCCTGATCATGGCGCGGTTACTCGCCTCAATGCGGGTGGTGGAGGACAAGTCTCAGTTGCCGCCGCTTCTGAGACCGTCAATCGGCGCATCTTATCACGTGACTCGTTGTGCATGACACCGCGGAGACTCACAGCATGTGGAGGCTCATGCTACTCTCCACGATCCACACACAAGTCACCACACGCCCCATTGAGAGCGAGAACCACTAATCACCACCACGAGGAGGTTACCCCATGTGACTCTACCTTCCCTAGCAACCGGGCCAATTTGGTTGCTTTGGAAACCTGGCTGGAGTCACTCAGCACACCCTGGATTCAAACTCGCGACTCCAGGTGTGATAGTCAGCGTCAAGACTCGCTGAGATACCCAGGCCGCCCACATTTCTTTTTTTTAAGAATGTCAGCTTTTAATGAGACTTTTTATACATTTTTTTGGTCTCCGGAAGGTTGCACCACATTACATTTTTTACTATAAGCCCCAGAAAAAGAAAAAAAATCTAAATAACTTTAAACGCAGAAATGGAAAATGTGCTTTATTCAATTAATTGTTTTGTGTGAATTGCATTTATGTGTTTTTGAATAATTTAATAATCATGTCATTGACCATTATATCACCCACCCCAAGTGCAGCCCTACATACTGTATGTATTTCTTTACATGACAAATATTTTCATTAAAAACATTTTTTAATAAATTAAGTGAGCTTGAACGAATATTGACGTAAAAGCAGTCAACAACAACATTGGATTTACCTGGTTTTGTTCTGTTAATGTGAACGTGATGTTTGTTGTGTTTCAGGTTTATGAACAATCGGGCGGCTGCAAACTGCCGTTATCAGCCCACGTGTTATGAGCACGCTGCGAACTGCTACACCCATGCGGTAAAAGAGCATTCATTTGTCTTCATGGATGACTTTAAAAGTTTGAAGCATTAAATGTATCCACCTAAAAGCTTATTTGTAGTCATGACAATGCTATTTGACACTCCCTAGATTTTCCATGCCCATTTTCCCTCCTCTCTCTGACCCTTTACAATGAATCGAGCTGTTTTTGCTACCGCACCTTTAAGAATTCAAAAATGTGTTCATGAGCTCTGTTGTGACTTGCTAAATTCTATATTGCAAGAGCAAGAAAAATCTGGAAGTAAAATGAGTTTGCGAATGCCATTCCATGATGACTAACAAGTGCCTCAAGACACCACAAAACAGCTCCTGTCACTTTAAATCCATCTCTGTTTCTCTACAGCTCTTGATAGTGCCAGCGTTTGTGGGCGTGGCGCTGTTACACAGGCTGTCAGACGACCGCTGGGAGCGAATCACGGCGTGGGTGTACGGTATGGGTCTGATCGCGCTGTTCCTCTTCTCCACTGTTTTTCACATCATTTCTTGGAAGAAGAGCCACATGAGGTCAGTTTGCCTTCACATGGGCCAGTAAACATTAAGATAACAGTCGCAACAAAGTCATGATATTATGTCTTTTAAATTAATAGTTTTGGCTTTTTGGTTTTACGTACAATTAAAGCTCCAAAAAGAATTGCACTAAAAACCCTATTAAGTTGACCCTACTCAATGGAATTGCGTAATCCCGTTCCCACAACGGAATTGCGTAATCCCGTTCCCTCAACGGAATGGCCTAAACCCGTTCCCTCAGCGGAATGGCCTAAACCCGTTCCCTCAGCGGAATGGCCTAAACCCGTTCCCTCAACGGAATGGCCTAAACCCGTTCCCTCAGCGGAATGGCGTAATCCCGTTCCCTCAGCGGAATGGCGTAATCCCGTTCCCTCAGCGGAATGGCGTAATCCCGTTCCCTCAGCGGAATGGCGTAATCCCGTTCCCTCAGCGGAATGGCGTAATCCCGTTCCCTCAGCGGAATGGCGTAATCCCGTTCCCTCAGCGGAATGGCCTAAACCCGTTCCCTCAGCGGAATGGAGCAAACCCGTTCCCTCAGCGGAGTGGAGCAAACCCGTTCCCTCAGCGGAGTGGAGCAAACCCGTTCCCTCAGCGGAGTGGAGCAAACCCGTTCCCTCAGCGGAGTGGAGCAAACCCGTTCCCTCAGCGGAGTGGAGCAAACCCGTTCCTACAGTGGATTTGAGTAATGGTGTTTTCAACACTTTGGCAATTAAGTTGACTTAACTTGGTGTACATATAGAATGAACTAAACTATTTAAGTTAAGGTAACTAGATGCAAGTTGACTCTGCTTTGCTATTTAAATGTTGTTGTTTCAAGCTTAAACACATCTTTAATAATGAAGATTATAACGGATTCATTAAATCATTAAATGTCGTAATCCTTCAGAGAAATGTACCTGTACTTCAGTGACACAAAACTATAAAGCCATACAGCGTCTCTTAAAATCTGTATTTGTTGTGTGTTTGCAGGTCTATGGAGCACTGCTTCCACATGTGTGACAGAGTCGTCATATACTTCTTTATCGCTGCCTCATATACACCATGGTACAGTTTCTTTATCTCCTTAGACATTTACTATTACCTTGAACTGCATAGATCTAACAACAACGACAAAGGCTGAAAGGGAATATTGAAAAGTGCATAAACGTTAAAAGTCAGAGCTATCGAATGTTACGCATTAACGCATGCGATTCATTTGAAAACCTTTACAGTGTTAATTTTTCTTTATATTGGGGAATACTTTGTTTTGAAAATGTTAATAAAACATTATTGTTATTTTCTTTTCTAAAGGGAACTAAAGGCATTTTGAAATGTATAGTCAAATTAAGCACTTTCAAAATCTGCGATTTAACTATGAAAACCAAGCGATTAAATCACGATTAAATATTTTCTGACTGCATTATTTAAAGTAGATGTAGTTATTTATTGAACAACTGTTTATTTTTGCATTGGTCTTTAGTTTTATTTGATTATTTTACATAGACATCATAGATTGCAGCCATTTAATGAAAGGACAGGGTGTGTTGGAGTGTGTGTGTTGGTGTGTGTGTGTGTGTGTGTGTGTGTGTGTGTGTGTAAAGTTAGCATGTTAGCGTGAGTGTGTGCGTGTGTTTGCGTGTGTGTGTGTGTGTGTGTGTGTGTGTGTGTGTGTGTGTGTGTGTTGGCGTGTGTGTTTGTTAGCATGTTGGCGTGTGTGTGTTGCCATTTGTTAGCGTGTGTGTTAGCGTGTGTGTGTGTGTGTTGGCATGTGTGTTAGCGTGAGCGTGTGTGTGTCTGTGTGTTAGCGTGTTTGTGTGTGTTAGCATGTTGGCGTGTGTGCGTGTGTTAGCGTGTGTGTGTTGCCGTTTGTTAGCGTGTGTGTTAGCGTGAGCGTGTGTGTGTTGGCGTGTTTGTTAGCGTGAGCGTGTTTGTGTGTTAGTGTGTGTGTGTGCGTGCGTGCGTGTGTGTGTGGTTCAGTTATAATTATTAACACTAAGCTAATGGGTGTATGTATTTCTGCAGGTTGAATCTACGTGAGCTCGGGCCGTTCGCTGCTCACATGCGCTGGTTTGTTTGGCTGATGGCGGTTGCGGGAACGATCTACGTGTTTAACTACCACGAAAAGTACGTTCATAAATAATATCCCTAAAAACAAACCTTTCATTCTTTTATTGTTTTGTATCATCTTCTGCTATTATTATAGCATTGTTTAGCACCTACCAGGAGTCATGTTCTTGAATGATCACATGTTTCATAAAAGGTTCAGATGACTCATTTCTTAAATGAGATTGCTGGACATTTGTTTTACTAGTATATTATCCTCCGGGCAAGAAGCATCTGAGAAATGTCTGCGAGTTACCAGGATACCACAGAAAGTTGTGACATTTTCTTTTGGGTCCACGTAACTTTGTGCATTTAATAATATAATGCCTAATGCCAGTCTGTGCTGTCTGTGTTTGTACAGGTATAAGTTGGTGGAGTTGGCGTTTTATCTGACAATGGGCTTTTTTCCCGCATTGGTGGTGACATCAATGGTGAGTCACTTCCCGCTAAGCTCAACTTAAACTAGTCTAATGCGTACACCCCTAATTATCCTCACCACTTGAAGAACTTGTTTAACAAATTCCCTCCTTTTCTTTATAAGAACATTTTAAGAAAGGGTTAAAAGTTTCGTCACCATTATGTTTCAATTGTGAACTTGTCATACAAGAGACTTTTTTCCCTGCTGAAGTAAACAAGATCATCGTCACCTTTGACACAGTTCACAGTTTTGTTCACAAAACCGTTGGCACGTTTTTCACCTGTCACACCTGAAATATTCACTGTTGCTAGCGAGAGCTTGAGTGAGGAGTGGTTGATTCACATTTACAGTGTACGTTGAGGTTACAGAATTGTTATTGTCACATGATCGGGACTGGTGGAAATTGTTATATTAAGTGCAGCTCTGCAACATGCACATGACTGTTTGTTTGCATCTCACGACAAGATGTCCTGGTCATATTTCACCCTAAAATCAATAAAAAAAATTCGATTTTACGTTTGCAGTCATTTTATGTTATGCACCATTTCATACAAAGTTTCTATTTAGGACTGTGTAAAGAAGTGCAACTCCATCCTCGGTCTCTGACGCCCCCTTGTGGCTGGATGCTGTAGGTGCATATTCATTGAAAATTGATGCATTGTACAAAAATCAGAACAAAACAATCTTTTCCCAAGTATATCATCTTTATTAAATTGATTATGATTTTATTTATAACCACTTTCATGCATAAAGCCAGTTACATTGCGGTGTCAACTTTTCTGGTGAAGAGTACCACATCGACACATTAAAATAGTGTTGAAATTTAGGGATGGCTCTTTTGACTTTGGCCAGTAAGCAACCATTTAACAACCATCCAGAACAGCCCAGCAACCGCATAACAATACTCTAAAATTCATCAAGAACACCCCAGAAAAACCGCATAGGAACACTCTCAAATGCATTCTGAATACCATAGCAACCGCATCGCAACCGCAATACAATACTCTAAAATACATCCAGAACACCCCAGAAAAACCGCATAGGAACACTCTCAAATGCATTCTGAATACCATAGCAACCGCATCGCAACTGCACAACAATACTCTAAAATACATCCAGAACACCCCAGAAAAACCGCATAGAAACACTCTCAAATGCATTCTGAACACCATAGCAACCGCATAGCAACTGCATCGCAATCGCATAAAAATACTCTAAAATACATCCAGAACACCCCAGAAAAACTGCATAGTAACACTCTCAAATGCATTCTGATCAGCATAGCAACCGCATAGCAACCACATAGTAACCGCATCGCAACCACATAACAATACTCTAAAATTCATCCAGAACACCCCAGAAAAACCACATAGGAACACTCTCAAATGCATTCTGAACACCATTGCAAAAGCATAGTAACTGCATAGTAACTGCATAGTAACTGCATAGTAACTGCATCGCAACTGCATAACAATACTCTAAAATACACCCAGAACACCCCAGAAAAACTGCATAGTAACACTCTCAAATGCATTCTGAACACCATTGCAAAAGCATAGTAACTGCATAGTAACTGCATAGTAACTGCATAGTAACTGCATAGTAACTGCATAGTAACTGCATAGTAACCGCATAGCAACCGCATCGCAACCGCATAACAATACTCTAAAATACATCCAGAACACCCCAGAAAAAAACGCATAGGAACACTCTCAAATGCATTCTGAACACCATAGCAACACCATAGCAACCGCATAGCAACCGCATCGCAACCGCATAACAATACTCTAAAATACATCCAGAACACCCCAGAAAAACCGCATAGGAACACTCTCAAATGCATTCTGAACAGCATAGCAACCGCATAGCAACAGCATAGAAACAGCATAGCAACCGCATTGCAACGCATAACAATACTCTAAAATACATCCAGAACACCCCAGAAAATCGCATAGGAACACTCTCAAATGCATTCTGAATAGCATAGCAACCGCATAGCAACCGCTGAGCAACATCTTGGCAACAACTCGCAACATCCTACTATTCATGGCACAAGTTTGAAATGGGCGAGCACCACTCAAATTGAATTCAGAAAATGGCCTAATATTTTTTTGTTGTGGTTAAATGGATTATTTTCATGTCAGTAATAGTGTTGTTTTCTTTTCAAACAGAGTAACACTGATGGGCTGTCTGAGCTGGCGTTCGGAGGCTTTGTCTACTGCCTGGGTGTCGTCTTCTTCAAATCAGACGGCGTCATTCCGTTCGCTCACGCCATCTGGCATGTTTTCGTTGCGCTGGCTGCTGCCATCCACTACTACGCCATCTGGAAATATCTCTACCGCAGCCCGACGGCGGAGGAGATCAGGGATGCTTGAGCACTTCTCGAAACTGAGCAGAACATTTCCTCGGTGTTTCTCATGTGTTCTCATGCTAACACCAGTTTACCAGTATGACCATGCAATGTTTACGGGTGAACCAAAAGAAATGTGTCATGAACATGTCTGGGTCATATTTCACCCTAAAATAGAAAATAAGGATTTATATTTTGCATGAATTTATATTTTGCAATTCAAAAATCCTCTTTATTGAATTTAAAAGCAGTACAACTAATACTACCATAATGTATTAATATGATATTAATACAGTTGATATTACATATTAAATATATGTAAATACTCCATAAAAAACATTCCTTGCACAAAACATAATTTCATATTTAAATTTTGGTGTGAAATATGACTAAATATCATTTTTTTGGCATGTTTTGCAAGACCTTTACTGTGTGTGTGTGTGTGTGTGTGTGTGTGTGTGTGAGTGTGAGTGTGTGTAGAGTGTGTGTAGAGTGTGTGTGTCTGTCTGTAGAGTGAGTGTGTGTATGTGTGTGTGTGTGTGTGTCTGTCTGTCTGTAGAGTGTGAGTGTGTGTGTGTGTCTGTAGAGTGAGTGTGTGTGTGTGTGTGTGTGTGTGTGTGTGTGTGTGTGTGTGTGTGTGTGTCTCTGTAGAGTGTGAGTGTGTGTGTGTGTGTGTGTGTGTGTCTCTGTAGAGTGTGTGTGTCAGTATTGTGTACATTTTCTTAAAGCAAATGGACATTTAGCTTTTGTGAATCACTTCTGTTATGATCTTTTGATAATTTTGCACACGGTAGCTTCATATCATCCGTAGTGAATCATTTTGGTTTTTTTATACCTCAGCTGAACTTCAGCTAGTTGTTTTCTACACTCTTGATCTCTCCTTCCCCCATAATCCGCTCTTTGGGCAGAATCTGAAAGTGTTGCGTAGAGGTTTGTCCTATGCAGCACTTTTCTAACTGGAAGAACCACTTCTGTTTTATAATCCGGTTTTATCGGGAGAAGGATGCATTGATCAATCTGTATCTCTGTCTTGTTTTCCAGTAATATCCAAACATCCTTAAAACAAGGTCAAATTAATCGAGAAGCAGAATTGCTTATTTCCAGAGAATATGTCTAGACTGGGTTTCTGTTTCGGTGTTGAGATCTACCATTTTTGGGTAAATACACACAATGTTTCTGTCACTTTACAGTTTTTCACTGCCCGAAACGCCTTGAAGAAGCACTTGATGGTGCGTCTAAAATTCAGCACAATTTTCAATTCATATTTCAGAAAAATATATATATTTATTTTTTTGATTTTGCATTGAAATGACCCCAACCCATTCTAGACGGGGTTTATGAGGTTCATCTGACTGGGGGAAGAGTTATCAACTGAGATTTAAGGGCAAAAAATAAACATTTGTTGGAGTCTTTCATTAAATAACAGTTACCACGTTGGGCCTTTGCATGTGTAATATCACTTGGAAATGACAATTATGTTCATAACGTTCATTTTCCACCACAGTATCCTGCAGATATTCCCTCTAAACCATCAGCCAATGAACTTGTCAAAACTTTAGATTACTGGACTACATTTCCCATCATGCAACTCACCATGCCTGTATTCTGTGACCAGGGCTGTGTGATGAAGAGGATCATGGGAAAGTGAGTTCTTTTAAACGTCTGTTTTCATTCCTGTGACTTTAATTGGATTTTTTACGCCTGTGACACTGTGAATGCGTTCAGCTGTGATTATAAACAAGGGTTGGATTGTCTTGTTAACACAGAACCTGTTACAGAACTGATGTGTTCTCAATAACAACACTGTGTGATTCAATCTCAGAGATGTGTTGCTAGCATGCTACACCCTGGTGCAGCTTTAGCACATTATTTGAGGTGTTGTTAAGTTTCACTGTGGTTGATAAACACATGCTTTATTTTTTCATGATTGTAATATCAAGTCGTTGGATGAACTGTGTTCGGACTGCATGATCAAGAGTCATTATGAATTGTAGATCTCTGGGACAAACTGACATTTGTAATATTTTCTACATCCTGTTTCCCGGCACATGATTCTGCACTGGCCTTTTCACATCCAACAGAAAAACCTCTCGGTGTTTGGTGCTGGTTTTACAAGACTGTGTGTCCAATACTTACAACGTTTCTAAAGTGTTAATAAAAGAAAGCAGCAACATTGTTTGCGTTTTCTTGTGTGTGTGTGTGTGTGTGTGTGTGTGTGTGAGAGAGAGAGAGCAGTGTGTGTGTGTGTGTGTGTGTGTGTGTGTGTGAGTGTGAGAGAGAAACAGTGTGTGTGAGTGAGAGAGAGACGGTGTGTGTATGTGTGAGAGAGAGAGAGAGAGATTGTGTGTGAGTGAGCGAGAGACTATGTGAGAGAGACAGTGTGTATGAGAGAGACAATGTGTGTGTGAGAGAGAGAGACTGTGTGTGTGTGTATGTGAGAGAGACTGTGTGAGAGAGAGATTGTGTGTGTGTGTGAGTGAGTGAGAGACAGTGTGTATGTGAGAGAGAGAGAGATTGACTGTGAGTGAGTGTGTATGTGAGAGAGACTGTATGTGTGAGAGAGGGAGAGACAGTGTGTATGTGAGAGAGTGTGTGTTTGTATGTGAGAGAGACAGTGTATGTGTGTGTGTGTGTGTGTGTAGAGAGAGAGAGATTGTATGTGTGTGTGTGAGTGAGAGAGAGAGACAGTGTGTGTGAGTGAGTGAGAGAGAGACAGTTTTGTTTGTGGGGGCCTGGGTAGCTCAGTGAGTACTGACGTTGACTACCACCCCTGGAGTCGTGGGTTCGAATCCAGGGTGTGTTGAGTGACTCCAGACAGGTCTCCTAAGCAATCAGATTGGCCCAGTTGCTAGGGAGGGTAGAGTCACATGGGGTAACCTCCTCGTGGTCGCTATTAGGGGTTCTCGCTCTCAATGGGGCGTGTGGTGAGTTGTGTGTGGATCGTGGAGAGTAGCATGAGCCTCCACATGCTGTGAGTCTCCGTGGTGCACAACAAGTCACGTGATAAGATGAGTGGATTGACGGTCTCAGAAGCGGAGGCAACTGAGACTTGTCCTCCACCACCCGGATTGAGATGAGTAACCGCGCCACGATGAGTACCTACTAAGTAGTGGGAATTGGGCATTCCAAATTGGGGAGAAAAGGGTATAAAATTTGGAGAAAAAACAACATTTGTTTTGTGTTCCACAGAACAAAGTAAGCCATATGAGTTTGGAACAGCATAAGGGTGAGTAAAGCCAGACACTATTTAGCAGAGATGGGCTACTTCTATTTAAATGAATGCGAGAAACTGGAACGCCTAACCAAGAAGAACTGACGCCCAATGGTCAATGGATGTAGACAGGAAGTCCCACCTTACAGGTAAAAGAGCCAATCAACTTAGAAACGGGCATCACTGGTAAATCAGCTCGCTAACGTGCATGTGCATAAGCAATATAAGCCGGGAAAATTGGGTGTTTTAGCGTAATATAAGGTGAAGAATTACAATTTATGATTCCAATATTATCATATTTTATTGATGATCTGAAATATGTTCTTTGATCGCAATCTTGACCCACCGTTTTTGAGATTTCGGTGTCCCCCCACATTCACGTAGATAGGAGCTGCACTGTCATGATGAGAAATAGCCTCCCGAGAGTGTTCCAAAGATGGCCGACAGTAAACTGACTTGCTAGAAAGACATTGGGTGAGCTAACGTCAACTTCTCAAGTTAAGCACTTTAGAAAGTCCGTGAGATAGTGTTTTATTACATGATACCATTCAAGGAAAAACAGAACCTAAGATCCATTTAGAGAGACAGAAGCAGGAAAGAAAAGTATTTCTTGAGAGAAAAACTAAACACTTTATTGGACACCTGTCTTTAGGAGTTGCCTTCAATAAGGCGGTTCCCGCCCTGCGAAAACCACAAACTAAACCCAGAAGAAGTACTTCATCAGCAAGACTGCGGGATGGGCGTTGTAGGGGGCGAGGTTTGGGTCAGACCTTTTGAATGGACACTGAAGCAGCATCGGGAGCCCTTTCCATTCAAATCCAAACCAGTCTGCGTAATTTCCAGTTTAAAATGAGTGTGGAATAATCTGGTAATTCAAGGCACTGGATTACACTCGGGATAAATATGGTTCTAGGTTCCTTACAGGATTGAGGTGGTGAAATCTACAAAGGGAGACACCACTCTTCCCAAAGTCTTACTGGAGACTTACTTACTTACCCTGGAGAACCGGGAATGCTCGCAAACATCACAAATTGTCATACATTAACATAAGATACAGCTGTGGCTCAGGTGGTAGAGCGGGTTGTCCACTGATCGCAGGGTTGGTGGTTCGATTCCCGGCCCACATGACTCCACATGCCGAAGTGTCCTTGGGCAAGACACTGAACCCCAAGTTGCTCCCAATGGCAGACTAGTGCCTTGCATGGCAGCTCTGCCGTCATTGGTGTATGAATGTGTGAATGTGTGTGTGAATGGGTGAATGAGTCACAGTGTAAAGTGCTTTGAATACCGCTACGGTTAAAAGACGCTACATAAGTGCAGACCATTTACATTTTACAGTGTATTCAGAACCCTTTATTTATTTCACATTTTATACTAAAATGCTTTAAATTATTTAGTTTTCCACATCAATCTACACTCCCTACCCCGTAATGACAAATCAAAAAACTGATTTTTGCTAACTGCAAATGTATTAAAAATAAAAAACTGAATGATCACATTGACATAAGTATTCAGACCCTTAACTCAGTACTTAGCTGAAGAACCTTTGGCAGCGATTACAGCCTCAAGTCTTTTTGGGTATGATGTGACAAGCGTTGCACACCTGGATTTGGGGATTTTCTGGCATTCTTCTCTGCAGATCCTCTCAAGCTCTGTCAGGTTGTTTGGAGACCATCGGTGGACAGCCACTTTCAGGTCTCTCCAGAGATGTTCAATCGGGTTCAAGTCCGGGCTCTGGCTGGGCCACTCATGGACATTCACAGAGTTGTCCCGGAGCCACTCTTGCTTTGCTTGACTGTGTGCATCGGGTCATTGTCCTGTCGGAAGGTGAACCTTTGGCTCAGTCTGAGGTCCTGAGCGCTCTGGAGCAGGTTTTCTTTAAGGATATCTCTGTATTTTGCGTTGTTCAGCTTTCCTTCATCCCTGACCAGTCCCCAGTCTCTGCTGCTGAAAAACACCCACAGCATGATGCTACACCACCATGCGTCACCGTTGGGATGGTATTGTGCAGATGATGAGCAGTGCCTGATTCCCTCCACACATGACATTTGGAATTGAGGCCAAACGGTTCAATCTTCATTTCATTGAACCAGAGAATCTTGTTTCTCACAGTCAGAGTACTATAGCTGCTTTTGTATCTGTATTGCTCTGTTGGCCAGGCGGCAAGCTCTAGGAAGATTCCTGGTTGTTCCAAACTTCTTCCATTTAAGAATTATGGAGGCCATTGAGCTCTTTGCAAACACTACTATCTACACAAGTTTTACGTGCATTTATGCATTTTGTAATGAATGAATTATGCATTGTAATTATGTTGTATTCATACAGTGTGGCCACAAGGGGGCGCTAAATCAGACATTAGCATGAACACATTTTTAACAGTCAGTTCTACGGTCACAAGTCTTGCAATGGACTTTAAAGATAAAGTTGCTGAACAACTGTTGGCATGTTTAGCTAGTTATGTGAATATAAACACATCTGATTGAATTGCACAAAATATTTTCCCCATCCACGAAGTAGAGGAAAACACAAATAAAACTCAAACTCTTGTGGCTTTTCCTCACGCCCACGGGGAGCTACTTTTGCGGTCATTATACACAAGAAGTGGTTTGGCTTAATCCTGGATTTATTTGAGTTTTGTACAGATGGAAAACAGTCAGCATGTGAACTACACAGGGCTTTATACAGACGCAGCTCACGCTACAGTCTTCATATCTGCATTTATGTGACAAACAAACAAATAATGGGAAATTAAAAAGAAAACAGAACAACAAACAAAACAGCACCATTTCTGCCCAAAACTATCCTCAACAAATACACAAATATGTGCATGCTAACTTTGGCCTGAACTAGAGCAGATAAGGACTTTTATTGTTGACAGTGAAGTCACCGGTCGAACAGCGATGAATCGAAATGTGCTGATCTAAGATCAGCTGCCCTGCCTAAAACCCTGTTTTATCAATTACAACAGACAGAGCAAAACTGATCTCAGACCAGAGGAAATACTTCAGCTTTACTCATCTTAAAGGGCCCTTACATAGTTACCATAGTTCCACCAAAAATGCCAGTTTTGGTTACTCCAGTAAAACTGAGTTAACTAAAACGACTCTGAAGGACACCACATATTAATATATTCACATTTTACTGTAGTAACAATATCTGTGGTAACTACTGCACTTCAGTGGGAACTTTTGAAGTAACTTGGTATGTTCAGGAAACCATATTGGGTGGCTGTTCAGAACAGAATAGTAGCTTACTACTTGCCGAATGCTGAGCTATACAGTATTCAACATATTATTTAAAAACAATTGTAACTGGGACGTTTTAAAAAATAGTATACACCATGGTAGCCACGTGGCTTCACTATGTAAATAAAATGGTTAAGTTGTGATTTTAATTTAATATCTCAACTTTTAACCCTCAACATCCGGGTTTTCGATCAAATTTACAGTGCGCAGTACCGACAATATCCTGCAGATAAAGTGCAAGTGGTATGCTAGTATGCTATTCCGAACGTAGCTAGTGACTCCATTGACAACAAGACTTTTAACATTCAAGCAAAGCTCAAGGAGCTGCCTTTCTAAAATATCTTTTAACAACACTCTACTGCGGTAAAAAGGGACACGAGAATGTATAGAAAGCATAGCCTTTAGATTTCCATCCAAAGAACCAATAGCAATACTGCTAAGCCAGAGCTCATTAAAAACATTGAGTGTGAGTTATACTGACTCTTGTGGTCAATGGAGGTATTGCAGCTCCTACCATTTGGAGAAACTATATGAATGTACAGAAACCTTATAGGCCTATATACCGTATGTATGTATATATATTGATTTTATTGTGAGGTCTGGTTGCCAATGTTTCCCGAGACAGAACACTAAAGGCTATTTGCGAGGATGCAGAAGGTTTTTAATGCCCAGATAAGTGGACGATGTTATACACATCATATTATATATCAAAACACTATGTCACATAGTTCTGTATAATAGATATATATCTATATTAACGCTATCATATATTTAAATCCTATCTCTTGTACTACAATGTATGTGTTGTGTCTTGAAAATATTCAGACAGTATTATATAGGAAAAAATACTGTACAAAAAAGCAACATATAGAATAGTTTTCATATATATATATATATATATATCAATAAATCTTTTATCAATAAATCTTCTGTGTGCTGAATCTTTTGGTCTGCAGTAAACAAACTGATTGGGTTTCAACCACAGCATTTGAGACAACACCATCCTGCTAATCAAACACCTCAAAACCTCTTAAAACACATTCATTACAGTCATACAGCTGAACACGTAAATCTACAAAGAGAAGAGGGGGGCAAGCAAAAACGAAAAGAAAGAAAATCACTACAAATATATATTTGTACTTAAAAACAAATGGTGAAAATAAAATGTTCTAAAACATGCCTGGGTATAAAATAAAGACGTAAAATAAAGAAAAACATGGACAGATTTAATCATCCATTCTTAAAAACTAAAAGAGAAGAATATTACCCATTTACAATTAGCTCGAGGCCACAACTCTGAAACAATATTCATGCTGAAATATCCAGTAAAACAATAAATGATCAGGAAAATCACTATACAGCCATAACAATAAGAACAGCTCTAACAATAGTAGCTATTAACAGCTGAATATTTCAGAAAACAAAAACAAACGGTCCATAAATATATCCGGCAGATTACTGTAGGTACAGTAGAAACATTGCACCTGGTCAGATTGTGAAACACGCATTAGTGCAGGGGGTTAGAGCAAGAGAAAGACAAAATGGGCTCAGCGTTTTGGAGGGAAAGTTTCCGCACTACAGCAAAAATGACGTTAAGTGCATCTCACGTCACGCGGATCCGCACGTACACGTTGGCGGTATGAAACAGGCTTTTCCGACACAGAAAATTTAGAGGAAAATAATCTAGCTTAAATTTCATACATTGTTGCACTCTGAAGAGAATTAGGCTTATTGCTCCATGGACAATGCGGTAAGACGAAAAACAACGCTGGTGTTTGTTTAAAAACGAAACTATTGACAAGTAACCGACGACACTAGCTAGTGTTATACACACTTGACAGAAAGAACAGCAAAGATGCGTACAGCTGTTCCACTACAAATACGTTAATATAAACAAAAAACCTGTCAATTGAAGGAGAAAGCGCGAGTGACAAGAAGTGGGTGGGGCCTCTGGAAAACGAGGCATGATTGACAGCCACGAGGGTGAATTGCAGGGAGAATATTCATCAGTTCTCTGTCCATATTACAGGTGTATAAAATGACATGTAGAATCGTTTACGGAAAGAAAAAAACATGATCCATCGTTGGTGAAGGAACAAACACATAAAAGAGAGGAAGAAGACAGACTCTAATGCACAAATTAAAAATAAATCGGCAAAGTGTTCAACGTGATGAGATCAAAACAGGTTTCATAGAGAAAGAGAGAGAAAGAGGTGAAAAAGAGAAATTGGCGCCGCTTAATGAGGCTCACAGAAGTCCCTGGAGAGTTGTGGTGGGCGGGGCTGTTTGTAGGGAGTGGGCGGGGTTTTTTCAGGGTGGGGGGGGCGGGGTTTACAGAGGCCCGTGTCGCACCTCGTATTTGGCCATAATGTTCTTACAGCGGCCGAGCTCCTTCCGCAGTTCGGCCACTTCCTGTCTGAGTGCCGCATTCTCTTTCTCCAGGAATCCCGCGCGGATGGCGATCTGGTTCTCTTTCAGCCGGCGTGCGTCCCGCGAGCGTTTGGCTGCGAAATTGTTCTTTCTGCGCCTGGCCCAGTATTTGTCGTCCTGTGTGGAGACACAGAGAAAAATGTGATTACGTGGAAATTAAATACGTGAACATTGTTATAATTAGTAAAATTCATACCATTTTATATATTACAGAATTAGCTGGGGGGTGAAATGTAAGCAAAATGGACATTACAATTGAAAAGAATCACCTGACAGTTATTTATAAAGATACTGTCCCCTTTAAAAGCTTCAGTGTAGTTAGCTACTCACAGACAGACAGGACAATAGTCTTGCATTCATCATTCTTTGTTTTAGATATTAACGGACGTTCGTACAATAACGTTCGCCCATAGATGGTCACATGACACACAAATGACTCCCTGGTTGGATTGCACTTATCGTTCATATCAGAACTCTGAATCTGAGGTTTATCCACCGATGTGATCACAAATCTCAAACGCCATTTTGAGTGTGTGCATATCTGTATTGCTA
This sequence comes from Xyrauchen texanus, assembly GCF_025860055.1. Classification (NCBI taxonomy): domain Eukaryota; kingdom Metazoa; phylum Chordata; class Actinopteri; order Cypriniformes; family Catostomidae; genus Xyrauchen; species Xyrauchen texanus. The sequence goes on along the minus strand of NC_068283.1, from coordinate 44,047,325 downwards.
TCGTTCTCACTGTAAACCAAGCAAGCCCAGATATTTGCGTAACATACACAATGACTGCATGACTGCTCTCAATCAAACACGCATACTTGCACACATTCACTGTTGACCTAGTGGTCAAACACGCTTAAGCATGACGTATGTGCTGTTGTATGATTCAGCAAATATTTAGGGCATGCTCTGTTCCATTTGGCCTGTAAATCACTGGTAAAACAATTTTGATCTTTCATTTTCAGGAACATTTTATTTAGTTATGTACAGTTTTGTGGTACTGTGTTGGGTCACCATTAGAAATCCAATGTAAAATCTGGATCCTGACGTGAAACCGGTTGAGAACCATTAGTTTACGGTTTGTGTTTACCTTCAAGTCTTCTGGAATGAAGACCTTGCGTGCCTTCTTGATCATGGGCTGTGGTTTTAGCTCCTCTGCGCTGAATTTGCGCTTGCGAGGGTCGAAGATCTCTTGACCCGGTACGCTGGAGAGGGCGAGGTCAGCAGGGTCGGGCTCATACCCAACCGGAACCTGGATCGAGTCTGGATCTATCGGACTGGGTGTGTCACGTGAAGTGGAAACAGCTGAAACAGAGAAAAAAAGAGTTTCTTAATTTTTTAAAAGCATGCAAGTGGCATAGGAAAATCTAGGGGGATGGGAGATGCCCCCCCCCCACTTAGACATGTTTTGATTAACAAAATGTAAGAAAAAAAATGGATGCATGGATGAATGCACAATTACACCTGTAACATGTAATAAGTAATTAAATGGGGTAAAACAGAAAATAATTAATGTGTGTATATATATGTACTACCATGTTCTGCCCAGCAGAGAGCGCATGATGCAAAAACATTTAACATATTCACACAAGTAAAAATAATGTTGACGGACATCATTTTCTTTGTTCTACCCATTTCTGTCGTATAACCTATACTATACTGCTTTGGCAGAAACGGTAGAAGTAGAATGGCAGCACGCTACTCTGAACACAGAGAGAAAGAAGGTTCTAGAAACAGTGTGTGTTGTGTGTTTCAGTCTGTGTTCATTAGTGCAGGATTAAAGGATCAAATTCAACTCTTGACTGCTTTAAGGTTCATTAAACAAGTGTTGAGAGACGCACAACTGTGCCAAGAGCTGGCACACAGCCACACACGCAATAATAACACAACTACTCACTACAACACACAATATTAACAACACACACTACACACTATAACAGTAGGCTTGAGAATTATGTTGGCATTTGTGGACAAGCATTAGCTTGGTTTAGGCCCTAATTCTCTTATCTCTACCACTTTGTCTGTGTAAATGAGGAACTGTCAGATCAAATTAATGTATGGAGTGCCACAGGGGTCAGTTTTAGGGCCTCTGCTTTTCTCCCTATATTCTCCCCCTGGGAGATATTATCAGGGACTATGGAATAGGGTTACAACGGTATGAGATTTTCACAGTACGATAACCATCTCAGAAAATATCATGGTATACGATATTACACAATTACTATTATCAGTTACAATGACTCTTAAAGGAGTGAAAACGGAAGTTCTTTTTTTATTATTTTTGGTTGAACAAAGGCTTTATTATAATTGAAACTTGAAACCATTTTTTTTAAATGGAAGTATGTGTAAAAAAAAGGTCTCCCTTTTGAAAAGGAACAGAGTGTATAAATTATGTCAAAGAGTGGATGGTTAGAAATGTCCTTACTGAAACACACAATAACACAACACACACTACTCACTCAATCTCACACAAAACTACACACTTTAACACTCACTATAACAGTAGGCTTGAGAATTATGTTGGCATATGTGGACAGGCATTAGCTTGGTTTAGGTCCTATTTCTCTTATATCTACCACTTTGTGTGTGTAAATGAGGAACTGTCAGATCAAATTAAAGGCAAGTATGGAGTGCCACAGGGTCAGTTAAGGCTCTGCTTTCCCATATTCTCCTGGAGATATTATCAGGACTATGGAATAGGTTACGGTATGAGATTTTCACAGTACGATAACCATCTCAGAAAATTTCATGGTATACGGTATTACACAATTACTATTATCAGTTACAATGACCCGGACAGACTTCACAGAGGATGAATTGATGCAAACTCAAAGACATGGGATTCTTCAAGAGCCTCTGTCTGAAGCATGGGCTCAGGATGAAGTTCACCAAAATTGCCTGCCATGAGCTTCCTGCCAGACTGTGATGCTCCTCACTGAATGATACATATATAAACTTGGTCAAAAGGAGGGACAACACCCTCTTAAACTACATAGAAAATGAATTAACCACTAACAACAGCCTTCATCGGCCAAAATCAAGGGACAATGTATCTACGTGTATTTCCTCAGTTAATTCGGGATGAGGACTTTAACACTAAAACTTATAGTTAATATAAACCATTGACCCACAACACTTTCTTAAAACACACAATAATAACAACTACACATTTAAACACTGAAATACACCATAACACAACTTTACTAGCTACTCTACAAAATGAAACTGTCAAACACAAATAACACACATTTAACAACCGTTCTACACACTAAAAGGCCATAATACCACACACACTAAAGACTGAGACACAACTTAAACTGCCCTAAACACTGAAAAACTGAAATATGCTCAAATAACACAACTTAAAGGGTCTTGAATCCCCAAAACACATTTTTTGAGATGCGAACCTTTATGTACAGGTTGCACATCATTGAAAACAATGACAGCACTCATTAGGTTTACTGTTAAGGGGAAAGTGGTCATTTTTTCGTTTAATTATTGAGACGCTTCGTTCTTCCGGCTTGTTCAAAAACAGGAGACAATGATGAAAACATTACATCAAGTTTACGGGAACCATCCTATCATTTTCACTCTTCACCCTTTTGTCCCATGATTTATATACAGCCACAAATTCTTTTGTTTTCATCTCCACTCGTAATGCGAGGTTCAGCAGCCATCTCTGTTGTGTGTGTTTTTGGAAAAAGCTCTTGACCCGCTTCCGTTTACCCCATTCCTGCCCAAAATACCAGCCCACATATTACCATATTTTCCCGCCCATTTCGAGAGTCGTTTCTCAGCCTGAGGTGTGAAAAATGGGGCTTAACTAGGCGGGTTTCGTGACCCTTTAATCCAACGTGCACACTAAAACACACAACTGTGACAGTCTGAGCAAGAGTTAACCAATGAGCAGACCTTTCAAAGTCTTTAAAGGTGGTTTACTCGTACCGTGTGGAGAACAGCTACGTTAATAATTGTAACAATTTATAAGAAGTCAAGGTGAAACTATTTCAGGTCTGTATCTCCGACCTAAACTGCCTCGTCCGGTGAGACAGAAACAGTGTCCTCTACAGATGAGACTCTGGCAAAGCTTCATTTTTCCTGAGAGAAGCGGAGAAGAACAATCATTGAATCTTATTCAAGATATCATTAAACTTTAAAGCTTTATTAATATGAGGAACGGAGAACACACAGCTCGAGTCAAAGGCTACATCATGACCTAGATATTCAGCTTAAGCCTGACAAAGCTGTGTGTGTGTGTGTGTGTTTTTACAGTACCAATAAATTATAAATGCTTGCATTTTACTCAAGCATTTGAACCTGCAAGCAACAGAACCTAAACAGTCACTCATAATGTTTAGTGGAAAATATCATGAAATAAAAAGTGTTTAAAGTCTCTCCAGATTTATTACTGTACTACTGTAATAAGCACTGACCTCAAAATAAATACAGCCTGAGAGAATTGTGAAAGAGTCCTATGATCAGGCACAATCGAGGTGTTGTTTGGGACTCTGAAATCAACCTCATAGTAAGAGGAGAGGGGCGGAGTTATGGTGACTAATCACAGGGCTGTGCCTATAGTAATTTGCAGACTGTCCTTTTCACCCCTATTTGTAATGCAAATGCCCAGTGCACTCTAAGTCCTCATGGTGGCATATTGACTCGCCTCAGTCCGGGTAGCGGAGGACAAATCTCAGACCGTCAGTCCCCGCATCTTATCACGTGGCTTGTTGAGCGCATGTGGAGGCTTCACGCTATTCTCCACGGCATCCACGCACAACTCACCACACGCCCCACCGAGAGCGAGAACCACATTATAGCGACCACAAGGAGGTTACCCCATGTGACTCTACCCTCCCTAGCAACCGGGCCAATTTGGAGACTGGAGTCACTCAGCACGCCCTGGATTCAAACTCACGACTCCAGGTGTGGTAGTCAGCGTCAATACTCGCTGAGCTACCCAGGCCCCCCCCGTCCCTTAACTCTTAACTCTGGGTCTGAAAAATGTCAAACCAAATTATAATGACTTTTGAAGTGCTCCTCATTCATCCCAAGGCTCATAAAGTGGCCATATCGTGTTTTGCTTTGAGTCTACTGATATGAACAGGTTTGTAAAAAGGGGAAGGTTCAGGTGTTTCGGATATGGTTAGGCAATATCATCTCATTCATGTTAAAAAAACAATGCATCAAATGTCCTCATTGATACAGTGTAATCAACATGTGTGTGTTGACTCCACTGAGTGGCAGATTGTTTAGGAATGTGACTGTGACTGTCCCATGAACCCTGGCCAGCGGATGCCGGTGCTTCCTTAAACAGGGCGGTGTCTACGGTGGAAGTGGAAGGGTGTAGCAAAAAGATGCCCAAACCAGCTCTATTTTTAACTCGCAACCGATGATTGCACAGATAAGACGTCAAACGGACCATGAGAGGCCAACATTGGGCAAACAGGTCAACAACCACCATACAAGCAGCAATATAGCCTAACTGTTGTTATTGAGTTTCACAGAGTAACAAAGAGCATCAGATGTTCAAAAACAGGTGTCGAGGTAAGACTCAAGATAATTGGATTTGACATGAGGAAGCGGCTTTCCTTTGGCTGCCCGAATGTGTGTGTGTGTCTAATCCTACTCTTCCTCAAGCTTGAAATCAATATGCATTTCACATGTTTGTTAGATCTCAATACGTTCATAAACAGGGTAAGCTACCTTCTAATTTAAAGCTCAAGAAAGGATTCAGTTCTACAGAAGACGTGTATTCTCTTATCATTTATCTTTTTATAACAATATCCTAATAGCCCATCGAGGTGGCCACTAACCAACCATCTAATTGAGATTCAGTTAGCTAGTTGCGTGTATAACTTTTCCGAACTGCTTGCGTTTTTAGCTAATTATCAAAAATTACTCAAGAGTTTATCTTTGTTATCTAAATGAGTATAGTTTTATCGTCCAGCCCTATAATTCACATTCATTTGTGGATTTTGACTGTACAGCTTGGTTCAAGGATCTTTCCTGTGCACCACCAAGAAACTTCAAAATGGCAAAATGACCAAAGGGGGGCTACCTACCCCCCTTCAGTCGGATGGGCAAACTGACCAACAGGGACCACTGCGACTATACTGAGCTGTGATGTCAAAGACAGCAGACAGAGAAAAATATATGGTCCATTTATGCTTTTAAAAGATGCCAAAAATCGGTCACTGGCAAAACATCTACTGTAATACAATGAAATCGTCGCAATTGCATATGTTGCAAAAGTACAGAATTGTATGATAACACAGATCCTTTTCACAAACTGATGACGTGCTTGTAGAGCGGAGGAAGGCGGGACCGGGCTGGAACAGCGCACGCCCGGTCCCCAATCAGCCTGATGGTGGCGCACAAGGGATAAAGGTGGCAGAGGATGACAGTTTGAGAGAGATTACAGGCAGCTGCCGTGTAGGTGTTTGTGTGTCTTTTTATTCAATTTAATATTATTTATATTGTTAAGCCGGTTCTCGCCACCTTCTTGCCCATCTAAACCCCTTTACATTGGTGCTGAAACCCGGGAAGAAGCAGGGATGCCCATCGTAGAGTCCTCAACACAGCTGTCCACCGAGGGGAGCACAGCTGCCATCCACCGGGGGACGGAGCAGCCCGACCGCCCGGATGCGGGGAACGGCCGCAGTCCACGAGGCGAGAAGGGTTGGGACTCCCCAACTGCCTGGAGCGATGGAGTCGCTGCCAGGAGCGGAGGAGTGTCCCAACGTGCCGCCAGAAAAGCAGAGGGGCGTTCTGTCTGCTGGGGGTCGGAGGTTGACTCCGGTCCACCCGGGGAGGAGCAGCTGTCGTCCGCCTGAGAGGAGTGATCGAGGACGGCGCGACGGCGCATCAAAGTACCGGTGAGTACTTTGATGGTACATAATTTTTTACTTTTGACCCCAAACGTCCGAACACACGCATATGCACACACTCCGAGCAAGGTCCACTGCTTAACACATGCAGACTCTGCTGTTATTACACGTTTATCTGCTCTCTAGATCTCATTCCCTCTGCACGCATGTGTTTTGGATAATTGCATGTTTGTTGTATGTTAAAAGGAGTGTGTTTGTCTATTAAAAGCACAATGTCAGTGACAACATGTGATCCAGGCACGACTCACAAAATGTGAGTTTCACTAGGAACATCCTGTGCTTCTACTACACAAGACAAGAGAGGGGAGTGGGAGTGGTGGAGAGGCGGCATGTTCTTTGGGAGGAGGCTAAGTGGGTGGAGCCTAAGAGAGAAGGATAGAGAGGAATGAAACGAAAGGGGTTGGGTGGGGATTGGCATGCCTTGACAAGCCTCTCTCTCTCGCTGGCACGCTCTTGTTGCACCAGCACAGCACACGGAGCTGCATGTGTGCATCACATGGCCCTGCACGCTGCTCGGAGAACACGCTGACTGCACGTGATGAGCCTGAATCACCCGACTAGTCATCTAGCACATGTAAACAAGAAATGTAAACAAGCACAAAGAAGCACAGACACGCGCACGCATACTTAAAGCGCGGACTAACATTTTATGCCAACTAAAGTCCCAAGGTGTGTGTGTGTGTGTGTTTGGGAAAGAGGTTTGTCTAATTTCATACAGCAGGTTTATTGGCTGGTATTTGGCGCTCTGTGAAAGCATGTGAAGTATCTGTGTGTGAAAGTAGCCCTGCAGCAAATCTTGTACCTGAGTGTTATCTTGACACGGAGGAATGCATAATCAATGTGATGAGTCTGATGAACCCTCGGGTGCATTACAGCAGGAGCTGTCTGTCCCGTTTTGGCAGATGAATTGGAGTTTGTAGTGTAAATGACAAAATCATTTGCTTGTGGTTAACTTTGCAAAAAAGTCCCCAAAGTCTCACAATATCATAGCAAAACTCAAGTTCAGGTGTAGGAGAGGTACCTCTAGAAAACTATATATAGAAAAATATATATATATAAATTCCTCGTGAATTCAGTTCAATTTCTCTAATACAGTTTTCTAGAGGTACCTCTCCTACACCTGATTAATTCATACAATTGACCGTTGATCTGTAACCATTAACAATATAACTGGAATAATACATTTGTTGCTCACAATACAATATTAAGCCATCAAAGATTTATAACAGAAGTTCAACACGCTTTGATTCAGTCTACACACTTCGAACATTCATGATTCAATGATTCACTTCAAACTCTTCATGATTCATTCAACAGTTCAAATTCTCAGGATCTCTCACTGTCCAACAATTCAAAAGTCTCAGTTCAAAGATTCAGTGTCTTAGTTCAACGATTCAGTGACTCAATTCAAACGCTCAGGACATCTCACTGTTCAACGATTCAATGACTCGATTCAATGACTCAGGATATCTCACTGTTCAACAATTCAAAAGTCTCAGTTCAAACACTCCTCAGCAACGGAACAAGCAAAGGTCCTCAAAAAAGAAAAATAAACAGTGAAATACTTGTTGGAAGTTCGGTCTGCACCAGAGTTCAGAGGTAACGGAAAACCGGAATTTCACTTCACATCAGCCATTTAGTTGTCATCTCTCGTCTCGCTGCCAGTATTGTTCCGTAGCGAACTGCCAACTGTAGCTACCAGAATCCGGCTCAATCACTGTGTTTAGACTTCCAGTATTAATCTAATTTTCACCTCTAACCTCCAAGTCCAGACAAAAATAGAGTTCAGGTTGGTGAGTAGAGTACATTCTCTCTCTAGCTACCTCCTTTCCATTTTGTTTCTTTGCTTTTATACTCGCAACTCTCTATGACAACATCGCCCTCCTGTGGACATCAGCACCATTTTTGGTGACAACTTCCAGTTCCTCACAATGCACTAAATAGGGAGCAAGGGAGCATCCTATAGCTCTCTATGCAGTTCAGTTTCAGGCTGCAGATGATGTTTGGATCACTCAACATGGGACAATGATTGTCAGTACATAGATTCATACATTTTATTTTAACATGGTTGGAAGTGATTTGATGATGCTGGCTGTTACTTTGAATAACATTTATTAATTCAGCTTTATAAAAAATCATCTGTCATGTCTACAACGTCTCAAAAACATGAATAAGCAACACTCCTGGACACATGATAAACAATTAGACTTTCTAAAGCTTGGTATTACTTAAAATTTCACAACTTAGTCCCGCTGTCCACATATGTGGACATCACTTTTTTCGCACATGCGAACGGAAACCACAGCCCAGGTGCTTCTCCACCTGAAGGCAACACTTCATAAGTAAAGGGTAATGAAATTCGGGAGAAGAGGCGATGCCATGGGTGTAAGACCGGGTCATTTAAATAGCTCAGTCTTGTTTGTGTATGTGTTTAGGACCAATGATGTGTTTTGGTCAGTACCTGGTCTGTTTGGGCAGTTCCTGGCGACTATCCCGGAGTGAACCGATGTGGTTGCCCGGTTACTGAGATCCACCACAGAGGGTGCTGCCGGGGCCGATGGGGTCTGCTGGGAAGGTTGGTTCTTCTCGCTCTGAGTGTTGGCAGGAATTCCGTTCTCCGACAGAAACTCCTCTAAATCCATGTACTCCAGTTGGAAGTTATCGCCATCGTACGACAGGGTCTTATCCCACAGAGTCGGCCCCAAGAAGGCGGACTGGGGGGTGTTGACGCCGTTTCCATCCTCTTCCAATTTCTTCTCCTTTTCTTTCCCAAAACCTGGAGGAACAAGATAGAGGTGTCAAAAAGGGAATATCGTGTCCTTCATGTCGTTCCAAACCTGTTTGACTTTCTCCCAAAGAACACAAACGGATGCACGTTCAAGAATATTTAGGCTGATGTATTACAAACATTTGAAAGTGGACGGTGACTACGGAGGACAAGCTCCAAAAAAAGCAGCATTTAAGTCTGATAAAAAATTGTATTTACCATTCGGGCGAAAGTTAAACGGTTTGGAACGTCATAAGGGTGAGTAAATGAAGCCAAAGCAACATATTTAGCATACTCAGCACAACACCTTACATATTGCCAATGCATATCCTTCATAGGTGCATCTAAAAATAAAACCACACTGCTTTAGATTACTGTGTTAGTTGATTTAGACAGGTTTGGAACAATACACCAGACAGCCGCTAAGTGGCGCCCTCTATAGGTAACTATGAGTAAAACACCTTCACCATTGCGTGCGAACTTCACCTCTCTATCCAATTAAAGTCAGTATTGGTGGAAATGTCTGTTTACTTTGTTCTTTGTGAACATAATGCATAATAAGCATATTTAAAACTATAAACGTAATGCATTTAGGCAAGATTTGTTGTGGAATGGATTTGGGATTGAGCATAAAGTTGACTGAAATGCAATTAATATGCTATTGAAACATAAACTTACCAACCCTAAATAACATCGGGCGTTTAAAGTGAAATTAAAACCCCGCGTGCATGCACAAGCAGATACAGGTAAGAGTGAGAAAAGCAGAGAGACAGACGGTGACATGTCGCGCTTGTAAGCGCGCGGTGCGTCTGTCACTCTAAAGCTGATGCAAAAGACCATTTAAACTCCCCCAACTGCAGAATGTCCCCTTTAAGTACCTTCATCGTGGTGAAAGGGCAGCTTCATGGGGTTTTCCAGCAGGGATTTTAGGACGCCGTGGGTAGGAGGTAAGAATGTTGAGTTTATAAGAAGAGGTCGAGACATCTTATCCATCGCGTAAAAGAAAAGAAAAAAAAATTAAACAATTATCCTGGAGAACTTTAAAGGAAAACAGCCGATTTATAAAGATGTCAAAATCCTTCAATGACCCGCGGGGATAGTGTCCTCAGCCCGTGCGCAGGCACCGATGAGCAGCAGCGGCGGCGGGTCTCGCGCGTCCGTGAGTTTGGCTGGCTGGCTCGAGCGCAAAAGCGCGGCTGATTCGCATTTCCATGTGCGAGGACTGACGCCCGTGACGTCAATGGAGAGGACAAGCTGTTGAACACGGGCACCGGCCAATGAGAGCGGACGGGGGGCGTGGCCTCCCGTCAAGACTTGATACATTGTTGCACGTCATTGCTTCTATTCTTTTTGCTAACTTCTATTAGAGGATTGTTACATTGTGACCACTGCAAGAGATTCGTGTTGTTTATGTTTGTATTTCATGTCCACTGAAAATTTTTATTATTTAAAATATATAATTTAAAGAATGCACTTTTTGTGCTAGGCAGAAAAATGCAATATAATTTAACTATTATATTCTACTTGGTTTTCAATTTTGTTTTATTCTATTTTATTTGCTGGTGTTGTTTTTTTTTTTTTCTTTCTAAATTGCAAATAGTTTTGGATAAAATGATCCGCTAAATATGTCGAAGTAATTATATTCTGAATTACATATTTTGATTCTTTTCATTTTTTTTTTTACGTTCGGTTTATTTTTAACATTAAAATGCATCAATTAGGGTGCCTGGGTAGCTCAGCGAGTATTGACGCTGACTATCACCCTTAAAGTCATGAGTTCGAGTCCAGGGCGTGCTTAGTGACTCCAGCCAGGTCTCCTAAGCAACCAAATTGGCCCATTTGCTAGGAAGGGTAGAGTCACATGGGCAGGGCTGGACTGGGAAGAGAAATCGGCCCGGGATTTTACATGGCAACTGGCCCAAAACTTGTTTGGGGGGGATGTTACTCGCTGTCC
>NC_068283.1:43991449-44028949 GCF_025860055.1 Xyrauchen texanus | reverse complement strand
TGCACACACACATGCGTGCACACACTCACACACTGCACATGCACACGTGCACACACTCACACACATGCACACACATGCACGAACGCACGCACACACGTGCACACTCACGCACGCACACACACACACGTGCACACACTCACACACACGCACGCGCACACACACACACACACACACACACACACGCCACGCACACACACACTGCACACACGCACACACACACTACGCCAGCACACACACACACGCTGCACACACACTACACACACTACGCGCACACACACACACACGCTGCACACGCACACACACACACACGTGCACACAAACACACACACGTGCACACACATACACACTCACACACACACGTGCACACAAACACACACACACACACTCACACACACACTTGCACACAATCACACACACGCACACGTGCACACACTCACACGCACGTGCACACTCACACACATGCACACACACACACATGCACATACACGCACACAAACACGCACACACACGTGCACACACTCACACACACACACACACACACACACTCACACACACGCACACACACACACTCACACACACGTGCACACACACACACACTGCGCGCACACTCACACATGCACACTCACATACATGCACACACTCACGCACACATACACACGTGCACACACACACACACGTGCACACACACGCACACACACACACACGCGCACACACACGCGCACACGCACACACACACACACACACACGCACACACACGTGCACACACACACACAGCGCGCGCACACACACACACACGTGCGCGCACACACACACACACGTGCGCACACACACACGCACACACACGTGCACACACACACGCACACACGTGCGCACACACACACTCACACACACACAGGTACACAGAGAGTTCTCCTTTGGCATTTATTGATTTCATCTCTTCCTGTCGTTAGCCAAAAGCAAGATCTTTATTAGTTTGACATTTGTTTACAATGAATCATCTCTCATTTGATGGTCGGGAAACAGTCTAAATTAATTTATAACCACACCTTCCGATGGCTTGAGGTAATTTAACATCCAATAAAAGCCTACCAACCATAAAACCTTATTTTGCCTCAAAATAACACAGTGTACCACAATAACACAATAATGGACCATGTGCCACTCTGTAACTTTCAGAACTCAAAACTTCCTCTCTAGTCCATCTAAAACATTTATTGAGACTAAACTGCAAAAACGATTCATTAGCATATGACCATCCACATTTATATATGTGTACAATAACCCATTGCAAATATACTCTGAATATTACGAAACCAGTCACTCTGAAATCAGAAGAAAGATATTAGCGCTGCTTGTGAAGCGCTTTGAGCTCGGGGGGAAAGCACTGGGACAGTTCAGCCCTAAGGGAGTAAGGGGTTAACCGGTCGATCCAGTCAAGCCTCTGGAGGAATCAGATACCGCACTGTGGTTAACGGGTCAAATGTTTTCAGAGCTCAAGTGTTGCAAGTTTAAATCTTGTGGCAAACAGCTGAAAGATTTACAGCGTTCTGTCGTGTGCTGCCGGTGATATATTTCCTCCCTACTGTTCTGCTGTAAAAACAAAACAAACTACATTTGATTTAGAGTCAAATAAAACTTTGTCAAAACAAACTTTGATGTTGACTTGACAAAAACTAGTTTGAAAAGTTTGAAGTTTGAAAGTTTTATAGGAATTACAGTAAGACAAACAAACAAGTAGCTACCTAGCTAGATAGTCAGACAGAACATCAGATAGACAGATAGATAGACAGACAGACTAACCGTCGGACAGACAGATGGATAGACAGACAGACAGACAAACCATCAGACAGACCGATGGACAGATGGATAGGCAGACAGACAGACAGACAGACAGACAGACAGACAGACAGACAGACAGATAGATAGATAGATAGATAGATAGATAGATAGATAGATAGATAGATAGATAGATAGATAGATAGATATACAGACAGACAGACAGACAAACCATCGGACAGACCAATGGACAGATGGACAGACATGGACACGGACAGACAGGCAGACAGATAGATAGACAGACAGACAAACCATCAGACATACAGATGAATAGACAGACAGACAGACAAATTGTCAGACAGACTGATGGACAGATGGATAGACAGACAGATGGACATGGACAGAAAGACAGTTAGACAGACAGACAGACAAACCATCAGACAGACTGATGGACAGATGGATAGGCAGACAGACAGACAAACCATCGGACAGACCAATGGACAGATGGACAGACATGGACACGGACAGACAGGCAGACAGATAGATAGACAGACAGACAAACCGTCGGACAGACAGACAGACACACAGACAGACAGATAGATAGATAGACAGACAGACAAACCATCAGACATACAGATGAATAGACAGACAGACAGACAGACAAATTGTCAGACAGACTGATGGACAGATGGATAGACAGACAGATGGACATGGACAGAAAGACAGTTAGACAGACAGACAGACAAACCATCGGACAGATAGATGGATAGACAGACAAACAGAAGGAAGGACATGAACAGACAGACAGATATATACAGATGTAATATATATCATCAGTTATTTCAGGTGGGCACACTCAAAATCCTAAGAAAGATATCTGGGCATACGGCGTAAGTCTGCATATGCCCTAGACTACACTACTGGTCCAAAGCACACCCACGATTAGTTTTAACCAATCATCAGCGCTCTTTGACTAGCCGAGTTCACCTAGGTCAAGAATTTCAGAGATGTGCGCGAACAGGAGAAATAACAACAAATGAACACATTGGAAGAACAAAAACGTCACTGCATTTCGTCATAATTTTTAGAGCAAACTAAAAGAAGCCTTTTCGCCCAGTAAGCATAAATTAGCCTTAATGTAAGTCAGAACAGTCTGAAGGTCTGTGTCGAGCTTGGCAGATGCAGCTTGTGCCCTGGCTTACGTATTAAAAAAAAAAAAAAGTAATCAGATAGTTTTCTGAAGAACCATCTCTTATTATTGATTATTGAGATAATGAACGTGGTCTGGAAGCCTATGAATGTTTCAGTGGTTCATAAGGCAGACAGGAAGTCGAGATATCTTAAGAAGGATGTGAGAGGAGAGACGACGAAGTGTGAAACACTACACGCTCCCTTCAGCCAAGAAGAATCACACAAACGAGTTCTGGAGCCCCCAGACGGGAGAATGGCTCTCTCTCGAGATGCCGAGCAGCATGTCTTGTGAATTTCATTACCATCTCAGTTCAAAAACTGGATTTTCCTGGCTCTTTTAAAATAATAGAGCTTGATGTACCATGTGCCATTCTGTAACTTTCAGAACTCAAAACTTCCTCTCTAGTCCATCTAAAACATTTATTGAGACTAAACTGCAAAAACGATTCATTAGCATATGACCGTCCACATTTATATATGTGTACAATAACCCATTGCAAATATACTCTGTTTTAGGTTGAATATTACAAAACCAGTCACTCTGAAATCAGAAGAAAGATATTAGAAGTTGACCATTTAATCCCATTAACACTGCTTGTAAAGCGCTTTGAGCAGGGGAAAAGTGCTATTTGTATTAAACAATATATTTTTATTATCAATTGCATTTTGGCATTTAATTAGCACTGATAGTTGCTTTTGGAAATGTAAGCGCAGCATAGTTCTAGCACGAAGACTAGCACCTGTACATCATCGCACCATTAGCGGGGTAACTCCTGGCCAATCACATGTAAGCCATTGCTTTATAAGTCTGCTCACAATCTATCACATTGCTGTTTCAGTGTGCTTTTCTGGTGAAGAGATATCTGATTTGTTACTTGGTTGCTAGGGTAACCCCATCTGGTTGCTATGCAGTTATGAGGGTGATACTTATCAATGCTACTTGCCATCTTGAGTGAAATAAGTCAAACCGGAAGTCTCTACGATTTTCTGGTGCAGAAATATCTGATTTGCTACTTGGTTGCTAGGGTAATCCCATCTGGTTGCTATGTAGTTACAAGGGTGATACTTATCAATGCTACTTGCCATCTTGAGTGAAATAAGTCAAACCGGAAGTCTCTACGATTTTCTGGTGCAGAGATATCTGATTTGCTACTTGGTTGCTAGGGTAACCCCATCTGGTTACTATGCAGTTACGAGGGTGATACTTATCAATGCCACTTGCCATCATGAGTGAAATAAGTCAAACCGGAATCTCTACGACATTCTGATTCTGAGATACCCATCTTTGTTATTTTGAATGGAAGTTAATGGTGTTTGGTTGCTAGGGTGCTCCAAATGGTTGCTAGGGCGTGGCTAAGTATTTCTCAAGATGATATTTTTTTTGGTTTCTACTTTTAAGTTTTTTCATCATTCTCAAAGGTAATTCATAAATTATATTCAAAATCACAATAACAAAAACCTTAATAGTCTTTGATATGGGCAAATGTGACCTGGGCGTGTTTTCGTGTAATCACACATCAGCACTGACACTCAATAGTGCACACTTCACAGGTGTTACAAAAGAGTCATGTCAGGTGTTGGTTGCCTAGGTTACAATGTGCCCACCTGCTGTGCGGATATCAATTTCTTGTTTTCTCATTGCACACACACACACCATATTTATTCTTTGGTTTTGAATAAATATGGTCTGGAGCATCAATCTCCCAGCAGCCTCTTTAATGAAAGACCAATCTCATTACAAAGTTGCCATGGCGATGAGTGCACACTAAAAGTTTCCCTATTGAGAAGAAAAGGCTTTGTGACAGCACAAAGAGAACATTCATCTTCATCAGTGTAATATGAAGGTCTGATTAGTGTGTGATCACTGTCCTCGTCGGTGAGCGTGTTTATGTGATGAAATGATAACATGAGAAGCAGACAAAGAGATACGGGGGGTCGTGATGTGTAATTGGGTTTTAAGCAGAGCTGTATTTCACTCCCACTGTGTTTCATTATATCTGATCCACAGTCAACAGGCCAGAAACAGTTTGATCGTCTAATGAAACGTGACTGGAGACCTGCTATACTGTGTGAGCCATGAGGTCTGGGGACCCTGTCTAAAGCCTCATTTTGTATTTCTTCCGAAGAGAACAGCTAAACATAGAGCCCCTTAGAGGACAGGGCCAGAATAATACTGGAGTGGTGGTGGCGTAGTGGGCTAAAGCACATAACTGGTAATCAGAAGGTTGCTGGTTCGATCCCCACAGTCACCACCATTGTGTCCTTGAGTAAGGCACTTAACTCCAGGTTGCTCTGGGAGGATTGTCTCGGTAATAAGTGCACTGTAAGTCACTTTGGATAACATTTGCTAATATCTCCTGACAGTGTGCCAGATGTCCGTTCTGTGGGTGGGCAGGACAAATTCTTGTATTTGTACACAGCCCTGGTTCTGTTAATGGGACAAAACAAAGTGGATCAGACTGATCCAGACAACACTACTCCAGCCAATCAGCAACAGGGGATGGTTATTGTGAGTGCACAGGATGGGGGGTGGGGGCAAAGCGAGAGGGAAATTCTTAAGAAGAGTGATGGCAAATTTGGCCGATGCTAACTTTCTAAACTCCAAGGAGGACAAATGGCTGAGAAAAAGACCAAGAGAAAAAGGTCAGACGAATATAAATGAATAAGGAAGGATTATGATAAAATGAGGTCTAGGAGCAACATCAGCGAGGCTTTTCAGCGTGCATGAATGTGGGGGGTGGAGCTTCCAAAGGAGCACCGAGGGGAGGGGTGTTTTTGTTTTGCAGTTGAGTTTGAATATCAACAGTGTTCCTCAGAAATCACCGAGTGCACCTTTAATTCCTTGTCAATGTAATATTTCACAAGACGACACACAAAGACCCCAAATCTGACAAGAATGGAATTTGGTTCACTAAGAAGAAATTAGCAACGAGTACCATGAAAATACCATGTTTTTGGACATCTACTATGGTAATACCATGTTGTTGGACATTTACTATGGTAATACAATGTTTTTGGACATTTACTATGGTAATACCATGTTTTTGGACATTTAATATGGTAATACCATGTTTTTGGACATTTACTTTGGTAATACCATGTTTTTGGACACACTTTGGTAATACAATGTTTTTGGACATTTACTTTGGTAATACCATGTTTTTGAACACACTTTGGTAATACAATGTTTTTACATTTACTTTGGTAATACCATGTTTTTGGACATTTACTATGGTAATACAATGTTTTTACATTTACTTTGGTAATACCATGTTTTTGGACACACTTTGGTAATACAATGTTTTTGGACATTTACTTTGGTAATACCATGTTTTTGGACACACTTTGGTAATACAATGTTTTTGGACACACTTTGGTAATACCATGTTTTTGAACACACTTTGGTAATACAATGTTTTTACATTTACTTTGGTAATACCATGTTTTTGGACATTTACTATGGTAATACAATGTTTTTGGACATTTACTTTGGTAATACCATGTTTTTGGACATTTACTATGGTAATACCATGTTTTTGGACATTTACTTTGGTAATACCATGTTTTTTGGACACACTTTGGTAATACCATGTTTTTGGACACACTTTGGTAATACAATGTTTTTGGACATTTACTTTGGTAATACCATGTTTTTTGGACACACTTTGGTAATACCATGTTTTTGGACACACTTTGGTAATACAATGTTTTTGGACATTTACTTTGGTAATACAATGTTTTTGGACACACTTTGGTAATACCATGTTGTTGGACATTTACTATGGTAATACAATGTTTTTGGACATTTACTATGGTAATACCATGTTTTTGGACATTTAATATGGTAATACCATGTTTTTGGACATTTACTTTGGTAATACCATGTTTTTGAACACACTTTGGTAATACAATGTTTTTACATTTACTTTGGTAATACCATGTTTTTGGACATTTACTATGGTAATACAATGTTTTTGGACATTTACTTTGGTAATACCATGTTTTTGGACATTTACTATGGTAATACCATGTTTTTGGACATTTACTTTGGTAATACCATGTTTTTTGGACACACTTTGGTAATACCATGTTTTTGGACACACTTTGGTAATACAATGTTTTTGGACATTTACTTTGGTAATACCATGTTTTTGAACACACTTTGGTAATACAATGTTTTTACATTTACTTTGGTAATACCATGTTTTTGGACATTTACTATGGTAATACAATGTTTTTGGACATTTACTTTGGTAATACCATGTTTTTGGACATTTACTATGGTAATACCATGTTTTTGGACATTTACTTTGGTAATACCATGTTTTTTGGACACACTTTGGTAATACCATGTTTTTGGACACACTTTGGTAATACAATGTTTTTGGACATTTACTTTGGTAATACAATGTTTTTGGACACACTTTGGTAATACCATGTTTTTGAACACACTTTGGTAATACAGTGTTTTTACATTTACTTTGGTAATACCATGTTTTGGACATTTACTATGGTAATACAATGTTTTTGGACATTTACTTTGGTAATACCATGTTTTTGGACATTTACTATGGTAATACCATGTTTTTGGACATTTACTATGGTAATACCATGTTTTTGGACATTTACTTTGGTAATACCATGTTTTTTGGACACACTTTGGTAATACCATGTTTTTGGACACACTTTGGTAATACAATGTTTTTGGACATTTACTTTGGTAATACCATGTTTTTGGACACACTTTGGTAACACCATGTTTTTGGACATTTACTATGGTAATACCATGTTTTTGGACACACTTTGGTAATACAATGTTTTTGGACATTTACTATGGTAATACCATGTTTTTGGACACACTTTGGTAATACAATGTTTTTGGACATCTACTATGGTAATACCATGTTGTTGGACATTTACTATGGTAATACCATGTTTTTGGACATTTAATATGGTAATACCATGTTTTTGGACATTTACTATGGTAATATAATGTTTTTGGACATTTACTTTGGTAATACCATGTTTTTGGACATTTACTATGGTAATACCATGTTTCTGGACCTTTACTTTGGTAATACCATGTTTTTTGGACACACTTTGGTAATACCATGTTTTTGGACACACTTTGGTAATACAATGTTTTTGGACATTTACTTTGGTAATACCATGTTTTTTGGACACACTTTGGTAATACCATGTTTTTGGACACACTTTGGTAATACAATGTTTTTGGACATTTACTTTGGTAATACCATGTTTTTGGACACACTTTGGTAATACCATGTTTTTGGACATTTACTATGGTAATACCATGTTTTTGGACACACTTTGGTAATACAATGTTTTTGGACATTTACTATGGTAATACCATGTTTTTGGACACACTTTGGTAATACAATGTTTTTACATTTACTATGGTAATACCATGTTTTTGGACACACTTTGGTAATACAATGTTTTTGGACATTTACTATGGTAATACCATGTTTTTAGACACACTTTGGTAATACCATGTTTTTGGACATTTACTATGGTAATACCATGTTTTTTGGACACACTTTGGTAATACCATGTTTTTGGACATTTACTATGGTAATACAATGTTTTTGGACACACTTTGGTAATACCATGTTTTTGGACATTTACTATGGCAATACCATGTTTTTGGACACACTTTGGTAATACCATGTTTTTGGACATTTACTTTGGTAATACCATGTTTTTTGGACACACTTTGGTAATACCATGTTTTTGTACATTTACTATGGTAATACCATGTTTTTGGACACACTTTGGTAATACCATGTTTTTGGACATTTACTATGGTAATACCATGTTTTTGGACACACTTTGGTAATACCATGTTTTTGGACATTTACTTTGGTAATACCATGTTTTTTGGACACACTTTGGTAATACCATGTTTTTGGACACACTTTGGTAATACCATGTTTTTGGACATTTACTATGGTAATACCATGTTTTTGGACATTTACTATGGTAATATCATGTTTTTTGGACACACTTTGGTAATACCATGTTTTTGGACACACTTTGGTAATACCATGTTTTTGGACATATACTTTGGTAATACCATGTTTTTGGACATGTATCATGGTAATACCATGTTTTTGGACATATGATGTGGTAATACCATGTTTTTGGACATATGATGTGGTAATACCATGTTTATTTTTTGGACATATACTTTGGTAATACCATGTTTTTTGAAGAGGTACTGTGGTAATACCATGTTTCGACATCTACATATTCTATTGGTAATATCATATTTTTTTTAACACCAAGTCAACAGACCTAAAGTATCTCAGATATTCTGCTCTCTACATATTAACTTTATTAATTCCAGAGGGGGCACATTTTGTACAAAACAAAATAACAGACAAGATAAACAATAAAAACTATATATAGTTATTTATATAGTCCCTTTTTTATATAGTTTTGAGGTATCTTTCATGTCTGTATATTTTGCAATATTAATAGCAAACACCCTTATAAAGTTCTAATAGCAGCTGTATTCTCTCTCAGGCAGTGTCTTGCTCTTGCTTTTAAAGATTTCCCTGTCTGATGCTCTGAATATGAACGGTATGTAAACACAACAGGTATCCAGACATCATATGAACAAATGTCAGAGATATGTCCTCTGGTTTCTAGGCAACATCATCAGGACTGAACATTCATCACAAAGATGCTTAGATGAACCTGACACCGCAACACACACTTGCATATACAGTACATGCACACATACACATTCACACATTCATTTGTGGAGGAATGTTGCATGAATGAAGCAGAGGGATTTTAACCATGGCAACTATTGCTAGGCACCCACACACCATTCATCATAAAGAAAGAGTATGATATATTCCTCTCCTTTAAAGAATTTTGGCTCTCGAAAATCCAGCCTGTTTCACGTAGCAGTCTTTTGACTATCAGCACCAAGTCTGGTCAACATTGCACATAATTCAGGCCAAGAACCGCCTATTTAGACTTTGATGCTTTTTCATTCTTAGGAAATAACTTGGTAAAACATTTGATGCAAACAAGAGGTAAAGAAGTGTTTTTGAGAACATATAGAAAGTATAAAGGTAAAAAAGTCAATCTGGGGCACTTCCAGTGGGGCACTTAAGATGGAAGTGAATGGGGGCCAAACGGTAAACGTTAAAATACTCACTGCTACTCAAAAGTATAGTCACAAGATGTCAGCAATATGCATTAAGTGTGATCAAATCGCGTACTAGCCTTATCAATGTAAAGTTATTTCCAACTTTAAAACTTCATTGCCATGACGATGTGGGGGGTGTTGGGGGCCGACCCACCGGCCCGCTCGGTTCTCCCGATAGCCAGTCTGCCTTTTCGACCCCAAAGTGCGTCGGCCCACCGGGACAATGCTCGGTATGCCAGATTACCAGTCCGGCCCTGGCTACAGTGAACATAAAATATATAGTCTTCCTCTTGGTAATAACCATTTACAGTGAGCGCGTCCTGTCTGCGATCAACACAGTTAAGGAGTGATTTCCTGGTTCCTGAGGTCACTGATAACCTTTCATTCGACTCGACTGACGGCACACAGTTTCCAGGTAGTCCTCTTTATGTACCATGAACCCATTAACCTCATCTGTAACTTCCTGTAGGTCTGGCACACATCACGCCACACTGCTCTGTAACCTGCAACCAACACAGAGCGGTTTTATTTTTAGAGAGATTGGATTGGCCTCTTCACTGTGAGCATGCAAGAATCACATCAGCATCAATATGCATACCTGATGAAGTAGCGCTTTTACCAAAACATGCTAACACGCTTGCCATTGGCTCATTGCTGTGGGTCAAAGCCACATGCATACACACTGCAGGGATGCAGCATATGTTGTGTACCAGTCGCAGTTGGTTGTAGTTGTAGTTGTATGTTCAGATGTGTGTTGTGTCGTTGTACGTCAGAGCGCAGTGTGTACTCCATCTCAACCTGGACGTGCCATCTGTTATCACATTCACCGCTGAGACCCAATGGTGGAGATTCTCTCATGTCACAAATGAGATCTCTGGAATATCTCAATTTTATCTACAACTGACTTAAAGTCAATTTCACAGCATGCAAAACATTGTAGCGAAACCACTTTTTACAACGTTTTTCAATGAAGGGGACATTGAATCTTGCTGAATGATAGTGATATTTTACCAATATCGATAACTAAGGTGGTGGAAAAGGCTGATTACCGAGTAGTTGGCTGATTCAAAATCGATTCATAGAATGTAATAAAATAAAATAGAAATTCTTAGTCTTTCCTCACTATGAGGGTCACAGAAGACCGTCTGAGGCCAGAAGAGTCCAAAATCATTAAAATCACAAATACAGCATGCTGAGTGACTCCAGCCAGGTCTCCTAAGCAACCAAATTGGCCCGGTTGCTAGGGAGGGTAGAGTCACATTGTGGTAACCTCCTCGTGGTCGCTATAATGTGGTTCTTGCTCTCGGTGGGGCGTGTGGTGAGTTGTGCGTGGATGCCGTGGAGAATAGTGTGAAGCCTCCACACGCACTATGTCTCTGCGGTAACACGCTCAAAAAGCCGTGTGATAAGATGCGCGGATTGGCGGTCTCAGACGCGGTGGCAAGTAAGATTCGTCCTCCACCACCCGGATTGAGGCGAGTCACTACGCCACCACGAGACACTTAGAGCGCATTATGTTGCATCAGCAGATTCGTTTTTTCTATTGTTAATCACAGTTTATGAAGTTAATACATAATGCAACACGTTTTACATATAGTTTGCATTGAAGTGATGATAAAACTATGGATGAATATTGTCAGTCATTGTTTCTAATTTACTTCTAGAGGCCGACGATATACTGTACAACCAAGCTGATCTAACTGGCCAGAGGAACACGGAGGATAAAAAGAAACTATCGGACTATCGGCATAGATTTGTGTCGATAGTTCCCAAAAAAAAAGCAACTATTGGTACTGATTCATTGGTAAAACCAATATATCGGATTGCCACTGCTTTAAATGCACAACATAAGATTTCTCGCAGACATTAAACATGTACATATGTGCCGGTGATGGGTTGCCATGGGTAATAGGTTAGATACATCTGACTGTGTCCACATTGCAAAAATCATATTATGCCTCTATCAGATGGTTATAGATTTACATTCTGAATAATGGATAAAAAAAATCTCAAGGGTGTCTGACTCCAGCTGGATTTTTCAATGAGACACTTTTCAATTTACTCGGTTTTTGAGCAGCCTTCAATTGATTGATACACCCACATGCCATTAAAGAACAACAGAGCACAACAGAGACACTTTCACTGAACCAAACAGTTCTTTGGACATTGTATAGTAGAGTTTACATCACACAATCAAGTCCTTACTTGGGTTTCTATCAGTCTACATACTAGAATTTATACATGTCTGAAACAGTAAGCAGCTGCCTTGATTTACATTTACATTTATGCATTTGGCCGATGCTTTTATCCAAAGCGACTTACAGTGCACTTATTACAGGGACAATCCCCGGAGCAACCTGGAGTTAAGTGCCTTATTCAAGGACACAATGGTGGTGGCTGTGGGGATCGAACCAGCAACCTTCTGATTACCAGTTATGTGCTTTAGCCCACTATGCCACCACCTAGGTGTTGCTTGATGTCCAATGAGTCAGACAGTGTTTTTGCTCTTTTCTCTTAAGGTTTCAGAGTGGATTTCTAGGCACCATAGACCCCCTAACCCCCCTAACGGCTACGTCGCATCTGATGATCAAGAAAAATCACGTCAGGTGAAATTTAGAGGTAATCAAGCGAATATTTAGTGTAGATTGCTACGGCAAGCATCACCATTAGTATTGATTATACTTAGGATTAGGAATTCAAATGGTCCCACTTTATATTAGGTGTCTTTATGTACTATGTACTAACATTAAAACACATACATTACAATGTAATGCAGGTACTTTAAATGTAAGTGCAATGCAACAACATGTGGTTCCATTCGAACAAACCCCAAACCTCAAGTTTTAAACTTTGGAGCATAAATTGCTCTGAACTATTGGTGCAACGGACAGCAATTATTGCTCAAATCATGTGGCTTGGTGAGGGAAGTCTATGAAATCAGACTTTTTTAAATACATTATTTTATCCCCCTTTCTCCCAATTTGGAGTGCCCAATTCTGACTACTAAGTAGGTCCTCGTGCTGGCGCGGCTGCTCGACTCAATCCGGGTGGCGGAGGACAAGTCTCAGTTGCCTCCGCTTCTGAGACGTCAATTCACGCATCTGATCACGTGACTCATTGTGCAGGACACAGTGGAGACTCACAGCATGTGGAGACTCATGCTACTCTCCACAATCCACACACAACTCACCACACGCCCCATTTAGAGCGAGAACCACTAATCACCACCACGAGGCGGTTACCCCATGTGACTCTACCCTCCCTAGCAACCGGGCCAATTTGGTTGCTTAGGAGACCTGGCTGGAGTCACTCAGCACACCCTGGATTTGAACTCACGACTCCAGGGGTGATATTTAGCACCAATACTGAGCTACCCAAACCCCAATCTATGAAATCAGACTTAAAATTTTCGCCTGCTATCATATTTAGAGACTGGAATATCAGAGAAACTTGACTTGGGCCAGACTGAATGTTGATATTTAAATCATGCATCATTTACGACTCTATAGTGTCTCCTGAGCGAAGGTGCAAACTGCGAGAAATGCAATTTTCCTCTTGGCGGAGCTTTGTCAATCGTGGTCATTTACTCTTCACAGGGTGACGTCTGACCCACAGATAGAGCTGCATGCATTTGGACCAGCATGACCACATGGTAAGCTACCGTATGTTCCAGTTCCACTCATTAACCCCATTCTGCCAAGTTACTGACAAGCGGCAACTCCCATGAAACATCTTCGCATCAATTCGAGAATGTTAACTTTTTCCAGTGGCGCTATTAAACGTGCGTTCTGTCGGTTGCCTTAAAGACCCGGGTTCTCATCCCGCATTGAAACCAGGAAGTAATTGCATTCACATAATCAGTGCAAAACACGTTTTAAGGTTGATTTTTCCCTCTAAAATGCTTAAAGTTGGGGTTAAGGAGTCTGAAAAGATGGAGACTTCAGCAAAAGTGCTATTTATTAACTAACCTTAACAAAGATTAATAAATGATGTAACAAATATGTTGTTAATGGTTTATTCATGATAACTAATGCATTTACTAATGTTAACAAATGGAACCTTATTGTAAAGGGTTACCGGAAAAACAATTGAGATATTAAAGAGATCTCAATCATTTTTACTTTCATGTTGAACACAAACACACTATAAATAGTGGTGCAGCACTTCCTCTCACTGGAAAACGTCCTGATAGTGTGATGCCAATTCTTTATCACAAGGAATCCAAGGTCGCTGGTTATGCAATCACTAGTACGGGTTAGTTCAAACTGTGAGAGCTTAACATGCATGCTTGTCTTGTTTCCAAAAGCTTCATATGGTCAGTTTACAGCACAAACATGCAACCACATAGCGTGCATCTATTCACGAAACCGTTAGAATATTGAAACTGCTGTTGAATTCAGAGTCAAAGGAAGTAAAACTCGTAACCTGTATCTGTACTCGCTGTCCTGGTTCATTCATAGACAAACTGCATGGATAAATTGTCAACTGCATATTCTCACTTATTTATTTTCATTGGACCAATGCACAGATTGCATAGAAATGCAACACATTTATTGCATTTTTTATAAATGGTGTTTCCTAAGGGAACCATCACTGTTACTAAAACTCATACAAAGAGAGAGGGATTTGAACAAACCCCCCTAACTGTAACCATGACTTTAATAGGACAAACACTGCTGTGTACAACAAAAGAAGGTTTGGAACAAAACTAGGGAAGCTTATTACGTGTCATTGACATCTCGGTCATTTTTATTGCAGAAATAAATATGGAATGAGTAACCAAATTTGTTCATTGATGTTTCCTTTCGTTAAAACAATGCATTGAATATGAGGCAAGCTAAAATGGTCTGCACTTATATAGCGCCTTTTTAACCATAGCGGTATTCAAAGTGCTTTACACTGTGTCTCATTCACCCATACATTCATACACCAATGACGCCATGCAAGGTGCTAGGCTGCCATTGGGAGCAACTTGGGGTTCAGTGTCTTGCCCAAGGACACTTCGGCATGTGGAGTCACGTAGCCGGGAATCGAACCACCAACCCTGCGATTGGTGGACAACCCGCTCTACCACCTGAGCCACAGCCACCCCGTACGGATATCGTACAAATGCGAGTTGTCATGAGACAGTTGAATTTTCTTCAGAAAATAACTAGTAAAAATCTAGTTTGGTTTGTAAAAATGTACGAATTGCATAGAAATGCTAACTTTAAGGCTGAAGTGTGCAATTTTAATGACTATAATAGGTATAAGCAAGACATTTGTTGGTTTATTCCCCCCCAAAAAAAGTGTAAAAACTGTTACTCTAGGTCGCTATCAGCCTGACACAATGGCTCAACCAATGGCGAGTTTGGGGCGGGGCTCTCTGTTTTGCGACCAGTGGAAGACAGAGGGAGTTTTCTGGAAAGCTGTTCGGAAACAATATTTTTGCTTTTTAGCTTCACCATTGGCACAGAAATGATACAATTTAGCTTCAATTTCATAGTTGTTCTATAGTTTATGTACTTGTTCAATAACGTGCACTTTTCTCCACTTCACAAAAACGAATGTTCAGTTTAGCTTCCCGGAGCTCTTTTTCCTGCTCGGACTTCCTCCAACTGAGGAATGTAGCAAACAGCTAAAGAGGAAAGTGCATTGGGCCATTATCGCTTGGAAGCGTCCGGAAACAGTAGCGCACTGTGTGTGCTGAAGGGAACGACGCTTCTTGTCTCCGGAATGTAGGTCTGATTTTAGCTGACAAACTTTGGTTAGCAGAGCACTGACTCATGCTAATTAGACAACGAAACACGAGCTGGCATGAGATGGCAAAAACAAACACACAAGCACAAATGCAATGAGAAGGCCTAGATGAGCATGCAACCCTGAGATGGCATTAAAGATCTCTCTCTCTCTCTCTCTCTCTCTCTCTCTCTCTCCAATCAGCCCAGTTGCTGAATAATACAAAGCAAACACTGACCTACTTTTCCACACTGGGAACATGCAAGAGCAAAGACCTGGAATGGATTGACAGTTCGTCAGATTAGAGAGATACAGACCTGACAAAAACTAGGGGTGGAGACCAGACTTATCTGTGTTTATTCAGCTGGGGTTTTGAGAGGCGCTGAGGTGTGAGGGGTCTTTGCATGGGACCACAGCCTTAAAACGCACATAGAAAGTTTCTACTATTGAGTTAGGTTGCCATATTTATGACGTGTCATGCATGTGGATGAAACAAATGAAGAAACGGACAAGCTGACAGAAGCTGAGCGTAGGCTAGGTTTGGGTTCGCCGTCCTTTCCTGCATATCGCGGCGCCGTTCTGTGCTCCCTTCTGCATAACGTGGCGGCTCATTTTACCTCCCCCCATCTCACTGCAAACAAAGAACAGTTATTAGCAACCATTCAACCCTGGTGGAAATCCTTACCACTTTCTCTCTCCCTCAGACAAGCACTTGACCAAATAAAAGATCTAGACATGTTACGGTAATGAGTGTGAACCTTTCTCAAAATGACAAACTTTCTGTCTCCACTCGAAGGCTGCATGTGGATTGAAAAAGTGACTCCAGGTCAGTGAATTGCTGCTCCTTCTCTCTCTCGCTCCAGGCTTTCTGAGTGTTTGTAATGTGATTGAGGCACCCAGAATACCACATGCAGGAGGGCCTCTCCTCTCCTAGAGGCCCATCATGTATCCTTCCCTCCCTCCATGTGGCGTGAATGTACAGTATACACACACTCAGAACAGGGTCACACATATATTTCAGACCATCCATCTCTCTGATACACACACACCACTGAATTATTCCCACCTTGATTCATTATCAACGATTACCTTGCAAGAGGGGGGCTTTTCCGTTCCATGCCCAGCAGCACGCCAAACATGTTCAGACAGGCCGTTTCTAAACACCCGAACGCCAGCGCTGCATTTACGACTCCAGCTGATTTGGAGTGGGCTGAAGTCTTCTCAACTTCTCAAAGTCTGGTAAAGTTGAACAATGTCTCATCCCACGCAGAGCAAGAGACTGGCCTTTGAAGGAATTCCTTAGAGGACTTGTTTAGACCATTTTTCAACAGCCAGACAGAAAAACAAGGGTTTAAATGATCCTGTGAAACACTGGATTTCAAACACTGCAGCCAATATCATCATCAGTTGTAGGAAGATTTTTATTCCAGGTCCAGACATTAGACATGACTCAGTGTTTAACAACCTCAAAGGTCTTCCCAAATGAGATCTCTTTTGCCCCAGTTTTGAACAAGAAACAGCTTCAAATCAATGAATTTTTTAACAGATCTTTTAAAGCTATGGATATAGCCCGTAGGCAATATAAATCACAAGTAAGATCTCAATTGCTTCCCCAAGGCACAAATGATTTTAAATAAAAAAAAGAGAGCATTTCAAGGCTTTTTGACACCTCTAGATTCTCCTGAGAAAAAGACCCCATTAATCTCACGTGTCTTCAGAAGAGATCTCAACCGTTTAAAACTGTGCTCTGATTTGCCAAGAGACAAAAGTCTGCAAACAAAAGTTAGAGATCTCAAAGTAAACTCAAACATTTATCATCAAATTCTCCCAAGACTAATGTATCTGAGCTATAGGGAAGGGCAGATCGATCCTAAAGTTTCCAATATACATCCAATACTGGTGTTGTATCGAGAGGATCTGTACTCGCATACAAATATTGTTACTTAAGGTTTTAACTAAACTACCATAACTTACCATAACAAAACTATTGTGTTTCATAACATTTAAAAGTGACAAATATGAACTATATAAGCAAATAGTTGCTTAAGATTGGATCTATTTCTCCTTCCGCTCATTTTAACCCTTGAATTGTGACGGTCAAAAATGGCCGACCCACTATGAATGTTTATAAATCTCTCATATTGCATATATTATCATAGGATGTTGCATTAGATGTTTTTATCAACTTCCTTTTTAGTAATTATGACATATATATTTTTATTGATAGAAGTATTCATTGAACTGAGCGTATTCCGGGCCAGTGGAGGCCACACCCTGCGGAAAATAATAATAATAATAATAATAATAATAATAATAATAACATAATAAATGAATAACCACTTGCTTGATCTGAACAAAATAGGCATAATTTTAAAGCGTATAATCTAGACTTTACAATGCAAATAGCTGATATAACTATATGATGCTTTTTAATTGGCTGACAAATAAGAACTGTTCAGTTCTCATCATTTGCAAATTTGTTATCACAACAATAATATTCAGAGCTGGTAAAACCATACATAAGATGGGGTACCCATGTTTTGTATATCGTTGGAAAGGTCTCAATTTATAGAAAGCAATGAGCATTCATGCAATGAGAATTTGTTTCACTCAGAGGCCAAATGGCTGAGTGTATTTTGTCATGTTTTTCCTTATTACTTCCCAAAACATACATATAAAATAGACAATGACATATTGTAACTTACAGCAGACTATCCCGATTCAACGAACCCAAACACAACATAACATGATAAGTAGATATTGAACTATTCCTCAAAGAGTAAACATGGAACATGTGTGAACATATGTGCTGATCTAAAGGATTGGGATGCTCCTTGACACTTAATATTTCTGTATTTTGTTTTTGTGAAAGACTCCACAACACTAGGGAAGGAGGACACAGGGAAGCGGGTTTTCCAGACTCGGGTAAGGCTTTTAATCTCACTTCAATGCTTTACAACTTTCACAGACTCAGTAGTTCAGAGGCACTCACACAGTCAAACACATTTAGCTTCACAACCTAAACTCATTAGCTTAACAAGCATCATAGGTTTCCCTGTGCCAGACTCTCTCTCCTCTCTGCTGGTGGCGTGTCCATTCACATGCCGCTCTCCCCATGCTCACTGGAATTAGAGACAGGTGTTAGACATAATCTAGCTCAGGTGTAAGCACCCTTACTGCTTTGCCTCTCTCTGGATGGACGCTCAACCACGTCCCCGCTGCCACATATCCCCACCACCCGACTAAGGCCGGGGAGCTGTTTCTGGAAAGGAAGTCAGTGACAGCCATCAGCACCATCGGTCTGTGGACCACCTTGAATTTAAAGGGCTGGAGAGCCAGATACCACCGGGTGATCCGCACGTTGGTATCCTTCATGCGGTGGAGCCATTGGAATGGGGCGTGATCCGAGCAGAGGGTGAAGGCCCACCCCAGTAGGTAAAAACGGAGAGTGAGGACCACCCCCTTGATGGCCAGACACTCCTTTTCCACGGTGCTGTAATTTGTTTGCCTCAAGGCGAGCTTGCGGCTGATATACAGCACCAGGCACTCCTCCCCCTCCACCACCTGCGAGAGTACGGCCCCCAGCCCTCTGTCTGAAGCGTTCATCTGTAATACAAAAGGGTTGCTTTAACACACAAAGTGTGGCTTTAACCTGCGTAAGTGCCTGCTGCCACTGCACCGTCCACTGGACCGGGTCAGGAGCCCCCTTTTTAGTGAAATCAGTCAGCGGGCTGGTGACGTCTGAATAATTAGGCACAAACCTCTTATTATAGCCAGCCAGCCCCAGGAACTGTCTCACTCCATTTTTGGTCTTGGGCAGGTCGCAGGTCACAATCGCCGCAGTCTTGTCAGATACCAGTACAGATACTGTACCTCCACCCACCCAACCGCGCACTTCTTGGGGTTTGCAGTGAGCCCCGTCCATCACAGCGACCTCAGAACCAAACTCAGATGCTGCATATGCTACTGGCAATCATTACTATAAATGATGATGTCATCTAAATAGGCAGCAGCGTAAGCCGAATGCGGTCTGAGGATTCGGTCCATGAGGTGCTGAAACGTGGCCGGAGGCCCGAACAAACCTAACGGAAGCATCACAAATTGGTGTAATCCAAACGGTGTGGAGAAAGCTGTTATTTAACAGGAAATCGGTGCCAAGGGGATCTGCCAATAACCCTTTGTCAAATCCAATGTTGAATAAAACCGAGCAGTGCCCAAACGATCGGGCAACTCATCATCGCAAGGTATTGGGTATTTACTATAATCCACACAGAACCGCACAGACCCGTCCCTCTTAGGATCTAGAACAACTGGGCTGGACCAATCGCTGTGGGATTCCTCTGTTACCCCCATATCGAGCATTGCATCCAATTCGTCCCGAACTATTTTCTTTTGTGCTCGGGCAAACAGTAGGGATGGCTATGTACCACCACCCCCGGCTCGGTCTCGATGTGGTGCTGGATGAAGTTCGTTCAACCCGGTAGAGGGGAAAACACGTCTATAAATTCCTGTTGCAACTTGGAAACCTCTGCGACTTGATACGGTGAGAGGTGGTCTCTGCAAGTGACCGGGTGATATGATTAGGTTTTGTATTCACCTCCGGCCTGAGCTCTCTGAAACTACCATCACAGGGACCGCCTCCCTCCACAATTTCAGGAGGTTGAGGTGATATATTTTTGACTATCGGTTTGTTTTATCTCATAATTGAGATAAAACAATATATATATATATATATATGTAGGTATATACAATATGGGTTTTTTGAGTGCAAAGTTATGATGTAGAGAAGCAGAGACCAGCTCAATGTAAATGTCTATAATACAAGGTACAAATGAAGAAGCATAAACTGAAGGTGCATTGTACAGAATGAGGTATAAATATGTAAATGTGTAAATATATGTAAATGGCCGGTGGCCATAACAGTGCAAGCGGCATCAGGAGGTAGAAGTGTTGTGCAAGAAATGTGCAAGGGAATGTGCGAAAAAACAATATAAATAAATGAATAAAAAACTGTAGTTTGGGTGGGATGTAGTGTTCAGCGCCTGAGTTTAGAGTTCAGTAGGCTGACAGCTGAGGGAAAGAAACTGTTCCTGAGTCTGCTGGTGCGACAGCGAAGACTCCTATAGCGTCTCCCAGATGGGAGAAGAGTAAACAGACCGTGGTTGGGGTGAGAGGTGTCTTTGATAATGCTTCTCACCCTCCTTAGACAGCGTTAATTGTGAATGTCTTTGATGGAGTGTAGCTGGACACCAGTGATGTATCGGGCAGTTTTCACCACCCGCTGGAGTGCCTTCTGATCTGAGACAGTGCAGTTGCCATACCACACTGTGATGCAGTTCGTTAAGACACTTTCAGTAGTGCAGCGGTAAAAGTTCAGCAGGATGTGGGGGGACAGGTAAGCTTTCCTTAGCTTCCTAAGGAAGTAAAGCATGTGCACAACGCGAGGCTCAGTGTCTCTCCAGTTTTTGCAAATTAGTTATTATTTACCTAGTTATTTTCAGCTCAGTTGTTCGTCACAAATCTGCACTAACTTCATACAGCCGCCACACACTATTGGACTTCAAAATTCACTGCACAATCACCACAGTGGATATAAAATCAGACCTCCGCCGTTCCTTTTGGTTGGTGCTGGATTATCTACTCCAGCACCACCTGGTCGATCACTCCCACGACGCCACGAGCCCCCGGCAAAAAAACAGCAATTTGCCGTTGGGTCAAGGCAAACGGGCGGCCGGTCCTCTCCAGCTTCATGGAAGGAAACCGCTGGTGGTACTGCTCTTTGTGCCAGACTCTCTCTACGGTTCAGCTGGTGGCATGGCCATTTATATGCCGCGCTCCCCATGCTCATTGGAATTAGAGACATGTGCTAGGCATAATCTTGCTTTCCCTCTCTCCGGACGGACGCTCAACCACGCCCCGCTGCCACATCCTGTCTAATCCATTAATTTCCAATGGACGGTCATTTTTGAACACAACAAGTGAAACAAAGTTCAATAAAAGACACTTTTCTTTTTAAGAAAATGGTCCAATTTGTTTTAGATAAAATATGTGTACAAGTTTTATTCCAATTAGATTATGTAAAAAAAATAAACATAATAAAATTAACAAAAAATAACAAATTTGAATCGGAGTAATCTGGGTCAAAATGACCGGAACACAACATAATGAAAGGCATAATTGGCCACAGACAGTGCTTGTTTGTAATGCATTTATTACAATTTTATTACAAATGTTCTGTTTTTGTTAATAAATTATAAACAAAAGAAGATATCTGATAATGTAAGCATATAAATAAATGTCATAGCTTTTAAATAATGTTAAATGGCTAAAATTAACTTTTTTATCAATCAGAAAGTGTTATTAGCCTTGGTAATGATCTTTGCTATGCAATGCACATTACTTTTAAATTCTATACACTAATTACATGTCAATAATTGACTCATATGTTTTTTCAAATTGTATTTCTCCAAAGGAAAAGGAAACATCTTAGACAAAGTTGATATGTCACTGAGAACTCCACAAAGTCACTTGAGCTAAAGAGCAACAACATTTTGCTCTGGGATGTAAGAGTGGGGGTGGGGGGTAAATCAGGGTGTTGGGATGATAAATAATATGCCTTGGCACGACAGCGGGTATCTAGGTTTATTCAAAACAGAGCAGTTATGCACTATTACTGTGAACCCATCTACCTGGTAGAGAACACATACACACTGGGATACAACACACTGATGTCACTAAACACCATTCAGTCACACCAATCAGTATTCATATTTTGAGATATATTGCTGTCGACTTAATGCATTTATTCAGTGAATTTAATTAAATAAAAATGTACTGCAAAAAAAAAAAAATCGTAATATAAATACATTTACTACCATCAGAGAAATTCATTCTTGAAGTACCATCTGTCTTCAGCAGGGGGCAGTAAGCGAAACTCCAGCTGTATAGACCATATAAACAAAAACAAGAACGGTCCAAACATACAGTATTTCCAGATCCTTTCAACAAAGTCTCTTTTTCAAGGTAAGTCAGTCCACTCTGTGGCTGTTTTGGGAACGCTCTTGAGCAGTTTGGGCAGCAACTGAGCAGTTTGTAAACAAGCGTCATGAAAGTGCAGCTCCTATCTACTTGAATGGGGAAAGACGGAAATCTCCAAATGGTTGGTCAAGATTACAATAAAAGAACATATTTCAAATTTGACAACACTGTGTGGCGGGTTGAGCAAGAGACGGACACTGTGGGTGTGTCGTCAGGCCTCGGAGAGGCAGTTATTTAAAATGTCCAAAACAAATGGAAATCTGGGCCTTCGCAGTGGCAAGGGCTATGTGAAGGAAGAGTAGTGAGGACAGGGGTAGGTCCAGGTGATAGTTGGCGGGGTCTCCACGGCCATGACGTGCTCCCCTCCTTGGTCCAATATGACGTGCTCCCCTCCTTGGTCCGATATGCATGGTGCGGTGGCTTCACTTGAGCGGCCCAACTTCCCTGGGCCTCAGCACTTGAGGAGAATAGCGGCCCGGCGTCCTGGCCAGTCGGCTGCGACGCGTGCTCCAATACCCTGCGTCACATCTAACTCGTGCTGGGGTTCCGAGGGGCTGATCCAGTGACTCGCACCGGACCCTCCCCACTCTGTTCTTGGACCTGTGAAGACGCCAGCAGGTAGAGACCGGTCTCCAGAGGAGTGGCGCGTTTGGTGTTCAAAGCAGATTAAAGGCAGCAGTGATGAGCCTCTTCACTGAGTTCAGGTGCCGTCACGTGCCGCCAAATTGGTAAAAGTTAATCCGGGCGACGATGTTTCACGTGAGTGGCATGTCGTTCCGTCCCAACTGGTACATAAATTGTGCCTTTTTAACTCAAATTACACCAAAAAATATGTACCGTCTTGTATAAATAATGCACATTCATGTTCTCGAGTTGATTGACAGGCGATTTCTGTATCTAAAACGTGATTGGCTATTTTACCTGTTAGGTGGGACTTCCTTGCTACATACTGTTGACCGTTGGCTGCTGTTGGAGAATGGGGACGAGTTCGAACTTGAGAATAACAAGCTATCTTGTGGGGCTTTTGACATGACAACAGAATATAAAACCTTTAAGGATCTAAATGCAGTCATCAGTTTTAAGAGGACAGGTTCTGCCTTTCGTTTGACCTTCCTCAATATGCTTTAATAACTGCAGGAGAAGAGAGGCAGGAGAGAGGTGTTGGCGTCCCAGGAGAGGAGGCCCTAAGCTGGTCTAGAGCATCAAGAGGCCCCTTGAGGGTCCGGAGATGTTGGGAAATGCACAATCATGCAGGAAGATCCTTTGATCCTGACCAAAACCACTCACTGAAGCTAAGTGAAACGGACAGTGAACGAATGTAAAGAAGGGAGAGAGCAAACAAAAAATGGTTTTATCTCAACAGCAGATATTCAGTTGGCGCATGCAGCCATCTTGGCTTATAGATGGAAATCAACTCTGTTCACAGTTACGTGTTGCAAAAGCAATTTTTTACTGCTACTTTGGAATGGACGTCAATGGAGAAAGATGTATTTGTCGCCATAATGGTGTAGTTACGACATCTACCAGAAGGGGCTAATTGGATCATGCTAATATTCAAACCTTGACCTCTTGGTCTATCCCAGAGTGCATGTATGGTGTACAGTAATATCTCCGGGATTTCCACTTTTGCCGCAAATTCAATTTGGGACTTTGGGTATGAGGAACCTGTTTGAGAATTTAAAGCGTTGCCATGGCACCGTCCTGTAAACAGCAGCCAAACAGGAAGTGCTCTTCGTGAGAAGCTACATTACAGCGAGATGAGCTATTGTGCAGTTGATCTCTCTTGTGTGTCACAACTGTCAAGACTAACATAATTGCTTAAATTCTCACATTACATAATTTTTCTGTTCATCTGTCATGTTGCTGTTGTTGTTGCAGCGTGCATACTACTAATTTTCTCATTTCAATGCACACATAAAAAGTCCCAATTGTTCACAGGACTTTGCCAGAACTGAGCTTGTTCAAATTAGAGTCAGAAATAAAAATTACATTTATGAATTTGACATTTTCAAATGTTTTTTCAAAGCTACTCACGATGCATTCAAGGTGTACATTTTATCGTATGTTTTTTTAAATGGGAGTTAAGTCCATGATCTTGATATAGCTTGCATCGTCCTCTACCTGTTGATCAACAAGAACTTCTGGAGAATAACATGTAAAGTCGCCATCCCGACACTTCAACTTAATGTATTACATTGTTAAAGAGAATATTTGATTATGCAGTTTTTGCTTGTACAAATTAATTTTGGTGTTAGCTTCACGTTCATCAACATTCGCTTCTGAAACAATCAGACTTGGAGTCAAGAGGCACTAAACTCTCATTACATACAATAATGAATATCAGATTTTACAAATTCAAAAAGTGTCATTATTTGCGGAGGCATATCCGAATAGTTTTTGCACTCATAAAGAAAATACCATTCTTGCATTGTTCGTGAATATATAGTACAAACTGTTTTTGCACTACTTTTATTTTGTGTAGATAATCAAAAAAGAGGCAAATAAAATAAATACAGCAAAAGAGAATATAGTTCTTGCATCGTTGGAGAATATCCAAATTGGTTTTTGGAAAATAAAATTAGGAAGTTGTGAGGAAAGTGATCTTAGCAAAAACATTGTTCATGCATCGGATGTGAATACTCAAATTGTTTTTTTTGTTGTTGTTTTTTTTTTGCTGAAAATAAAGAGGAAGAGGCGATAAAAGTAAATATAGCAAATTAAAATATATTGTATGTGCATCGTTCGTTAATATCCAAAGATTTTTTGCAGTTTTTTTTTTATTGTTGCGGAAAATAAAATGAAGAGGCAAAGAAAGTAAATTTAGCAAAAGAAAATATAGTTCTTGCATCGTTCGTGAATATTCAAATTGTTTTTGCTATTTATTTTTATTTATTTGTGTGCTAAACATAAAATGAGGAAGTGGTCAGGAAAGTAAACAGCAAAAGCAAGTATTGCTCACGCATCGTTCGTGAATATTCAAATTGTTTTTGCACCATTTTTCTTCTTTCACGTAAAATAATAATAAAGAGGTGAAGAAAATAAATATAGCAAAAGAAAATAGTTCATGCATCGTTCATGAATTTCCAAATTTTGTACTTTTTTGACGTTAATATTGCAAAATAATATGCCACTCAAGCATGTGACTATTGTCGCAGCATTGCTCACACTACATAATTAAGTTTAGATCGTATACAATTATAATATTGAAAATATCGTAACATCTGTGACAACTCAAGATCGTTACACTGCTTGTATTTAATGTGCAGTGGAGACCACAGTAATCACTGATTTGGCTGTTATTTGGCGATTGAAGTCACCTGCAACAGGAACAATCGTGTAGTGCGTGTGCGGCCCCAGACTGATCTCACTGTGAATTCAGCGTCAGTAGGTCAAAAGTTCTTCAGCTGAAATTTGTCTGTGCTTACCGAAATTCAAGTCACTGCCTCCAGTGGCCGAAGCTGGAAGTGCTGTTGAACGTGTGAGCTCCAGTTTCTGGTGGAAATGTCCACTGTGTGGGCGTCAACATTTTTATTCATTAGTTTGTAACTGATGAAATAGTCAACAGGAATGCATATTAACACTACCCCCTAAAACGAACCATCAGTGGAGTAAAAATGCAACATTAAAGAGAAAATACAACGTACAAAATCACGCTCACTGTAGTCCACGGGACCAGGACCCTTGTCTCGGAGGCTGCTCGCGCAACACGCAACAAACTTGAATTCATGCAAAAAAGCCTGATGGGAGATACAGTAACTTGTCAGTAACTCTGCAGAATGGGGTTGATTTCAGAGCCCCGGAAAATTCGGTAGCAACATGTCGATTTCCCGTGAAATCAGCGCTGGATGATTCTTTTTTCAAATCTCTCTGAATAAGTGGTTCATTTACAGCAACCGTTTAGACAGTGTTATGCGTGGGTGTGAAAGAGATTGAGAGAGCATGGGGGGCTTAGACTGGCTAACGAGAGATGTCATGGCATGCATTATTTTTGTTTCCGTGGGAACAGCAGACAGCTCGTTGCTGAGTAAACCTCATAAGGGGAAGTGTGACAAGATGCATACATGTGTGTGTCAGCTGACAGACAATAAGAGATGGAAACCATGAAGAGACTTTCACCAACACAAGCAGTCCATCCATTCAATCAATGACTAGGTTAAGAATAGCACACTACTCATTTCTGCAGTGTGGGATATGCACACTGTACACAGTAGGTACATTTTCTGTATGCAGTCAATGCCTAGATGACCTTATTAACATTTGAACATAATACTGAATAATAAGAATTTGCTATATTTAAGCATGCCGTGTAGTGAGACCGTGTCACAACAAAATGTTTATTGTAACATACTGTACACTGTTTCACATACTATTTAGCCAAATGCTAATATTCCATTCTGAACATTCCATTCGGAATGTGTTGTTCTATTCAAATCCAGATCACAGTAACATGATCTTATCTACCACTATGTCATAATACTCGCTGATAAGCATGCTACATATTGTTTATTTAAAGAAAGGATCTATATCTTTGCACTAAAACCCAGTGAGCCACCTTGCTGTCTAGCTAGGATACGGCCTACATAGGCAGCTACCTTCTAAGGCAGCATTCTAACTGAGATGGAGCCCATCAGTGACTGATTTTGAAAGGCATAAATTCTGCGTGTTGTACAAATAGCGTTCTCCTTTAAAGGCACAAGAGACACATTGTTATGTTAGCATGTTGC
Source organism: Xyrauchen texanus (assembly GCF_025860055.1). Lineage (NCBI taxonomy): Eukaryota > Metazoa > Chordata > Actinopteri > Cypriniformes > Catostomidae > Xyrauchen > Xyrauchen texanus. The sequence goes on along the minus strand of NC_068283.1, from coordinate 44,001,316 downwards.
TAAGCTAACAATGTGACACTCTTACATGCATGAAATGCATTTTGCTCACAAATTAGGTTAAATAATACATTTTAAATAGATTCAAGTATTTTTGATACTTTTTGGTACATTCAACATTTTTCACACTTTGACCGCCATCATTGCTAATCGCAATGAATGCTGGGATTGTCTTCTTTAGGGAAGGATACCTGCAGTGCTGCCTAGAATTTGATCAACACAAGTTATCTTAGAACGCAGCATAATTTTGTCACCTACTGTTTGGAACAGTCTTCATCTCGAGAGTGAACGTTTGCAGCCTTAAAATACTGTCTGGGTTGCTAGCTAACTATGTTCGGAATATTAGGATATTAAAGCTAAAAGTGGATTTTAAAAAAAAAAAATGTATAAGAACTAATAAAAAGTGACTCACGAACCAAAAAGGTTGATTCTTTACTTTACTTTTCTTTGGGAAACACCCGGGTTTCCTCTATTGTGGCGTTGAGTTCTGTAGACCTGTGATGTCATAAAGGCTATTGTAAAACGTCTTAGATGCTGATTGGTCAATACAGTGTACAAGCTGTGCTAAAATGTATTAGTAACAGCTATAACAACAACACAGCATGACCTCTTGTACCATATTGATTCATTTAGCTGTGCAACATGTAAGTCTGAGCTGTTCTAAAGGTCATGTGACTCACCGCTGGTTTTGTGCGACACCCGGGACATTCCTCGCCTCCTGTACCTGTGTTACACATAAATGCAAAACACTGCCAACGGGACAAACACAGGCGATAAGGAAATGCTAAAAATAGAATGAAAGAGGTCTATAATCTGAATTTTACTGACTAGCCGGGTGGTGCTTTAAAAGGAAAGGGAAAATATGAATCATCTATTTGTCTTTTTAATTCAAATCACATTTATCACATCACATTCACATTCACATTCTATAGGACATTTAAAAACATCCATGGTTGACAAAAGTGCTGTACAGTGGTATCACAGGCGAGAGAGTATAACAGAAATAAAACATAGGGAAGAGGGCAATTTCACAGCTTAACCATGATTTAAGGCAAATTAAGAGCTAATATACATATATATAGACAGACAGACAGACATATAGACAGACAGACAGATATATAGACAGCTGACAGACATATAGACTGACAGACATATAGACAGACAGTTAGATATATAGACAGACAGTTAGATAAATTGACAGACAGATATATAGACAGCTGACAGACATATAGACAGACAGTTAGATATATAGACAGACAGACAGATATATGTAGACAGACAGATATATAGACAGACAGACAGATATATAGATAGACAGACAGACAGACAGACATATAGACAGCTGACAGATATATAGACAGACAGTTAGATATATAGACAGACAGTTAGATATATGGACAGACAGATAGACAGACAGACAGATATATATAGACAGACAGATATATAGACAGCTGACAGACATATAGACAGACAGTTAGATATATAGACAGACAGACAGAAATATATAGACAGACAGATATATAGACAGACATATAGACAGACAGTTAGATATACAGACAGACATATAGACAGACAGTTAGATATACAGACAGACAGACAGATATATATAGACAGACAGACAGAGACATATAGACAGACAGTTAGATATACAGACAGACAGATATATAGACAGACACAGACATATAGACAGACAGTTAGATATATTGACAGACAGATATATAGACAGATAGACAGACAGACAGATATATAGACAGCAGACAGACATATAGACAGACAGTTAGATATATAGACAGACAGACAGACAGATATACAGTATATAGACAGACAGATATATAGACAGCAGACAGACATATAGACAGACAGTTAGATAAATTGAAAGACAGATATATAGACAGCAGACAGACATATAGACAGACAGTTAGATATATAGACAGACAGACAGACAGACAGACAGATATATATATAGACAGACAGATATATAGACAGCAGACAGACATATAGACAGACAGACAGACATATAGACAGACAGTTAGATAACTTGACAGACAGATATATAGACAGCAGACAGACATATAGACAGACAGTTAGATATATAGACAGACAGACAGATATATAAACAGACAGACAGATATATAGACAGACAGACAGATATATAAATATACAGACAAATATATAGACAGACAGACAGATATATAAATAGACAGACAGATATATAAACAGACAGACAGATATATAAATAGACAGACAGACAGATATATAAACAGACAGACAGATATATAGACAGACAGACAGATATAGACAGACAGATATATATATAGACAGACAGATATATAGACAGACAGATACATAGACAGACAAACAGAGATAGATATATAAATAGACAGACAGATATATAGACAGACAGACAGATATATAAATATACAGACAGATATATAGACAGACAGACAGATATATAAATAGACAGACAGATATATAGACAGACAGACAGATATATAAACAGACAGACAGATATATAGACAGACAGACAGATATATAAACAGACAGACAGACAGCTTTATAGACAGACAGATATATAGACAGACAGACAGAGATAGATATATAAATATACCGACAGATATATAGACAGACAGACAGATATATAGACAGACAGACAGACAGATTTATAGACAGACAGATATATAAATAGACAGACAGACAGATATATATACAGACAGACAGACAGATATATAGACAGACAGACAGACAGATATATAGACAGACAGACAGATATACAGACAGACAGATATGTACAGACAGACAGATATATTGACAGACAGACAGATATATAGACAGACAGACAGATATATAGACAGACAGACAGACAGACAGATTTATAGACAGACAGATATATAAATAGACAGACAGACAGATATATATACAGACAGACAGATATATAGACAGACAGACAGATATATAAACAGACAGACAGATATATAAACAGACAGACAGACAGATTTATAGACAGACAGATATATAGACAGACAGACAGAGATAGATATATAAATATACAGACAGATATATAGACAGACAGACAGATATATAGACAGACAGACAGATATATAGACAGACAGACAGACAGATTTATAGACAGACAGATATATAAATAGACAGACAGACAGATATATATACAGACAGACAGATATATAGACAGACAGACAGACAGATATATAGACAGACAGACAGATATACAGACAGACAGATATGTACAGACAGACAGACAGATATACAGACAGACAGATATGTACAGACAGACAGATATATTGACAGACAGACAGATGACTAAAATGTGTTCTGGTGAAGAAAGTCATTCACACCTGGAATATCGTGAGGTGAGTAAATGTTGAATATGTATTTTTAGGTGAACTATCCCTTTAAATTTGCAACACAGTGAGGTCATATGATAACAATACAGCCTACTACTGTTTGCATAATCCAAGCAAACAGGGGACCCGCAGATCTGCATTTGGTTAATTTTGTAACATTCGACACAGGACATTCCTAGACCATTTTGGACATTCACTACAGGTCAAGTCTCTCACTCACACATTTCCAAAACATTGAAACGAAAATCACTGATAAAATGTTGAAATGATACAGCCTGAGATGACACGGTATCAATTTCTGTCACTTCAAGATTTGGTCAAGGCAGTAACATTTTGACGATAAAACATTATTTTTAATTTCAACTTTTCAATATTGAAAAGGCACCTATTTTGTGGAATAACCAAATTACTACTTAACAATGCTTGTGCATGCGTGAACAGTCAAATTAAGTATTCTTTAAGGCTAGCGTTCGACTACACACGAACACTGAGTGTTCACTTCAAAATCGAGGAATAACTTGGGCTTTAATGTTAGGGATTTGTTCAAACCACTAAGGCTAAGCAAGCCACCACAGAGAACATCCTGCTCAGTCACAACCGTGCTGATGCCCTAATCCACAGATTAGACAAGTCCAGATCACTCTAGCTGGTCAAAGTCCCAGAAATAACCTCCTCTGAACTTCACTGTGCTTCATAAACATGCAAACGGCCTTTTTATAGCCCAAAAAGGAAATTAAACATGACATCAGTTACTCTTGACAAGCAACACATTTGCATGAAAGGACACAGCATAAGAATTGAAAGAATAGAATTAACAGAGAGAATTGAAAGAATAGAATTAACAGAGAGAGAATAATAAGTTTTATAATACGTTTTATTTATATAGCGCCTTTCCAGAGCTCAAGGACGCTTTACAATAGACAAGCAACAATAAAGGCAGAGGACAAAGACAGCAGACAAAACAACAGCAGGTAGATAACAGTGAAGGTACAGAAAATGAGAAGGTTAGGTAGATGGGGCAGCACCCAGCGAAAAAAAAAAAAAAAACAGTACAACTTAAGAGTTATAACATTCAGCAAATAAGTGAGTTTTGAGCATGGATTTGAATTCAGAGATAGTGTTAACAGAACAGAGTGATCGGGGTAGAGAGTTCCATATTTTGGGTGCTACAACACTGAATGATCTGCCCCCATCGAAACAAGGCGATGCCGAGGGACGACGAGAAGGCTAGAGTCGGAGGATCGTAGAGAGCGAGTCGGTCGCGTAAGGGTGAAGCAGATTACAGAGATAGGAGGGAGCCAAGCCGTGCAGAGATTTAAAAGTGAGAAGGAGAATTTTGAATTTGATACGGTAAACCACAGGAAGCCAGTGAAGATCATGCAAAATTGGGGTGATATGTGCAGAACGCTTGGTGTGGGTGAGTATTCTGGCAGCAGAGTTTTGAATGTATTGCAATTTGGAAATGGAGCTAGCAGGAAGGCCAATAAAAAGTGCATTGCAATAATCGAGACGTGATGTGATAAATGCATGGATGACAGTTTCAGCGTCTGAGATACTGATGAAGGGACGGAGCTGAGCGATGCGACGTAGATGAAAGAATGCTGATTTAGTGATAGAATTAATGTGAGAATGGAAAGATAGAGAGGAGTCAAAGATTACACCAAGACTTTTAACAGTACTAGATGGTTTGATGTGAGAGCCAGCAAACTCGCAGGTGAAGTTAGTAGGAATTTTGTTAGTGAGTGACGGAGGTCCGGTAAAAATAATCTCAGTTTTGTCCATGTTAAGTTTTAAAAAATTTGAATGAAGCCAATCTTTTATTTCATGCACACAAGCAGAGATTTTGTCAGTTGTGATAGATAGAGTCGATGTACAGGTAGTATATAATTGAATGTCGTCAGCGTAAAAATGATAATTAAAACCATGACGGCGAAGGATCTGACCAAGAGGTATTATATAAATTATGAATAGTAATGGCCCTAAAACGGATCCCTGTGGGACACCTTGCTTCAGGGGGACAGTAGGTGAGTGAAAATCTTGAACTGAAATGTAGAACTGTCTATCAGAGAGATAGGAAGAAAACCAAGAAAGAGCAGCACCAGAAATACCCACATCCAAAAGACGAGAAATGAGTAGTTGATGGGAGACAGTATCGAAGGCAGAGCTGAGGTCCAGCAGCAGGAGCATAGACAGAGAACCAGAGTCACCAGAGAGAAGCAAATCATTGAGTACCTTAACTAGTGCAGTTTCAGTACTATGTAGAGGGCGAAAACCAGATTGAAGAGGATCAAAAAGATTATTTTCGACTAGAAAAGACTGAAGCTGGGAGGCAACAGTACTTTCTAGTAATTTAGCTATGAAGGGTAGATTTCAAATAGGACGATAGTTAGATAATACTGAGGGATCAATGTTGGGTTTTTTGAGAACAGGGGTAACAGCAGAAGTTTTGAGTGGCAGAGGGAATGAGGCAGAGGTAAGAGATGCATTGATGAAGTGAGAAATAGGTGCAGAAATAACTGAATGGCAGAGTTTCAGAAGAGGAGTAGGAGCAGGGTCAAGACGACAAGATGAAGGGTTGGATTTCAAGATTAACTAGTCAGAGAAAAGTGAGACAGGGACTGTCCAGATTGGTTCGGCAGATAACTAATATTTGCAGCATCATTAGAGAGGCACTGGTTTACGGCATCGGTTTTTTTCTAGCAGGTGAGTCATGAATGAACTACAGAGTTCATCAGAAGCTAGAGTAACAGGATTAGGAGGTTTGGTGAGTTTGTTTATTGTGTTAAATAATGCTTTTGGTCTGTTACTTGATTTATTAATTGTGGCAGATACAAAACTAGAACGAGCCAAGTTCAGGGCCGATTTGTAATGTTTAACATGTTCTATAAAAGCTAAATAGTGAACAGTCAGGCCAGTTTTTCTGTAGTGACGCTCAAGCCGTCTACCAGTGGTCTTTAAGATCACGGAGTTCAGGAGTGTACCAAGGAGAAGAATATGTGGAAGGGACACTTCTGGTCTTAACAGGAGCGTGCTTATCTAAGATATCCGAAATTATAGAGTGATAGTTAGATAATATCAGGGAGGGAGAAGAGATATCAAAGACATCAGATAGATTAGAAGAAGCAATGGAGGTACAAAATAATTCAGTATCAACAGCTTTGAGATTGCGGTAGGATATAACAGTTGTTGAACATTTCTTACTCATAGGCAGGCTGAAACTAAAATCAAGAAATTTATGATCAGAAATACCAGTGTCAGTAGAAGAGATGGTAGAGATATTGGCTCTTGATGTACAGATCAAATCAAGGGTATGACCACGCGTATGAGTTGGAAAATTTACATGCTGAGTAAGATTAAAACATTCAAAGATAGAAAGTAACTGATTGGTGTTAGAGCAGACAGCATCAACATGAATATTAAAGTCACCAAGCAGTAGAATGGGAAATGACAATGAGCAGGCGAGGGTCAACAGTTCACTGAGTTCAGAGAAGAAGTTGGACAGGACCTTAGGAGGTCGATAGAGCAGGATAATTATGAGAGAGTCAGCCTTCAAAACCATGTATTCAAATGTATTGGTTTCGTGAAAGTCAAGTTGCTTGATTCGGAGGTTATCACGGTGGATGATAGCGAGACCACCCCCTTTACCATGGAGTCGAGGTCTAGACAGATAGTTATATCCATCTGGCGTAAGTAGATTTAACTGTAGAAAATCTTCAGGAACTTGCCAAGTTTCAGTGAGAAGAAAAATGTCAAGCTTATTGTCAGTGATCATTTCATTGAGATAAGGGGCTTTGTCCAAAATTGATCGACAGTTCAAAAGTGCAAAGTGATGATGCAAAAGATGCGAATTAAATGTATGTTGCTGAGCACTATCAGTGAGACAGATCAGAGGGTGATCAGAGAGAGAATAGAAAGAACAGAATTAAGAGAGAGAGAGAATAGAAAGAATAGAATTAACAGAGAGAGAGAGAGAGAGAGAGAATTGAAAGAATAGAATTAACAGAGAGAGAGAATTGAAAGAATAGAATTAACAGAGAGAGAGAATAGAAAGTATAGAATTAACAGAGATAGAGAGAATAGAAAGAATAGAATTAACAGAGAGAGAGAATGGAAAGAATAGAATTAACAGAGAGAGAGAGAGAGAATGGAAAGAATAGAATTAACAGAGAGAGAGAGAGAATTGAAAGAATAGAATTAACACAGAGAGAATTGAAAGAATAGAATTAACAGAGAGAGAGAATTGAAAGAATAGAATTAACACACAGAGAGAGAGAGAGAGAGAGAGAGAGAGAGAGAGAGAGAGAGAGAGAGAGAATGGAAAGAATAGAATTAACAGAGAGAGAGAATAGAAAGAATAGAATTAACAGAGAGAGAGAGATAATTGAAAGAATAGAATTAACAGATAGAGAGAATTGAAAGAATAGAATTAACAGAGAAAGAGAGAGAATAGAAAGAATAGAATTAACAGAGAGAGAGAGAGAGAATAGAAAGAATAGAATTAACAGAGAGAGAGAGAGAGAGATAATTGAAAGAATAGAATTAACAGAGAGAGAGAATTGAAAGAACAGAATTAACAGAGAGAGAATTGAAAGAATAGAATTAACAGAGAGAGAGAATTGAAAGAATAGAATTAACAGAGAGAGAGAATAGAAAGTATAGAATTAACAGAGATAGAGAGAATAGAAAGAATAGAATTAACAGAGAGAGAGAGAATGGAAAGAATAGAATTAACAGAGAGAGAGAGAATTGAAAGAATAGAATTAACACAGAGAGAATTGAAAGAATAGAATTAACAGAGAGAGAGAATTGAAAGAATAGAATTAACACACAGAGAGAGAGAGAGAGAGAGAGAGAGAATGGAAAGAATAGAATTAACAGAGAGAGAATAGAAAGAATAGAATTAACAGAGAGAGAGAGATAATTGAAAGAATAGAATTAACAGAGAGAGAGAATTGAAAGAATAGAATTAACAGAGAGAGAGAGAATAGAAAGAATAGAATTAACAGAGAGAGAGAGAGAATTGAAAGAATAGAATTAACAGAGAGAGAGAGAGATAATTGAAAGAATAGAATTAACAGAGAGAGAGAATTGAAAGAATAGAATTAACAGAGAGAGAGAGAGAGAATAGAAAGAATAGAATTAACAGAGAGAAGGATTACACTCATTGCAATCAAATCAAATGCATTATATTTGCACAGCACAAAACCAGTGATGCCTTCATTCGGTTATTAGCGCCCCTCTACTGCCCGATGAGGTCTCCAGTGCTCCTTTGAGAAGAACGTTTTTCTCTTTTAACATACCGTATGAAGGTACATTACATTCACACAATCCAACGTTTCACAGGTATTTCTGAAGGTAGTTTTAGGGGAACCCTCTGTTGAGGTAAATCAAACTATTTATTTATTTATTTATTTTGGCGGCCCTAGCACAGTTAGCTAAATCCCAACTATCTTAAAGAGGTCTTAAACAGGGGGTCTGGGTAGCTCAGCAGACACTGAATATCACCCCTGGAGTCACGGGTTTGAATCCAGGGTGTGCTGAGTGACTCCAGCCAGGTCTCCTAAGCAACCAAATTGGCCCAGTAGCTAGGGAGGATAGAGTCACATGGGGTAACCTCCTCGTGGTCCCTATAATGTGGTTCTCGCTCTCAGTTGGGCGTGTGGCAAGTTGTGTGCGGATGCCGTGGAGAACAGCGTGAAGCCTCCACACGCACTACGTCTCCGCGGTAACGTGCTCAACAAGCCACACGATAAGATGTGCGGATTGGTGGTCTCAGACGCGGAGGCAACTGAGATTCGTCCTCCGCCACCCAGATTGGGTCACTACGCCACCACGAGGACTTAGAGCACATTGGGCATGCCAAATTGGGGAGAAAAAGAGAGAAAATCAACAACAACAAAAAAGATGTCTTAAACAAAACACTGAGTGATAACTTGATAAGTCTGTGATTTAAATAAGGAAAATCACATTAAAAAGTTTTTCATGTTCTGTTTATGTCTCGTGAAAAAGATTAAATGTGACAGATAAGCCACATTGGATTATAACATATGTAACTCTATTCTATTCATTCATTAATGTCAGCGACTGTCTATCTGTGGATATTTCTGATTACTGAAATGTAAGCGCAGCGTAGTTCTAGCGGGAAGACTCACAGCTTAACATCATCGCACCATTAGGTAACTCCTAGCCAATCATGTGTCAACCATTGCTTTATAAACCTGCCCATAATATAACACAATGCTGTTTCAGTGTGCCAACACAGCAACCTCCACCACCCCACCACCACCAGTTGAATCCCGTCCTACACAGGGGTAGGCTCCTCGCCCCCTGCCTCCTATCTCCGGCAGGACATGATGGTCAAAGAGATGTTTTTTATATTCATCAAATAAATGTCATCTTACATTTTGCTTAAGTCTGTGAGTCTTCCTGATAGAAATACTGATAGTAACTTGATTAAAGGACTGTGTATCTGCACAATCAACTAGACTTCCGTCTACTTCACTACATC